>NW_027189159.1:825367-1060378 GCF_040958095.1 Procambarus clarkii | reverse complement strand
TTTTTCATTGGTATTAACTAAAATGTTCCTGATTTTCCGTTTATATTACCGATGGAAGATATACACGAAATCGCTCTATTCCGGCTGAAACGTCGATATATGCAATAAAACAGAACTTCTCCCCTTTTCATTATCTTACTCAGTATTTTAACGAGAACAATAGATGATTGAAAATGAAGTATTTAAGGTAATTATCTAATCAATTATGTGTTTGCATCATTTTTATCGTATATATATGAATTATACCCATAGGCTGAAAATTCACAAAAACGTGGAAAACGGCAAAATATTGCCTAGTTCGATGATATTTTGTTTTAAGTCACATAAGGAAAAGGGGATGATAAACTCAAAATTTGCTAAATTCGATGATTTTTTGTACGAAACAAAAGGCAAGAAACTTGCTTAAAATGCAATATTATGCGAAATTCTGAGATTTGAAGGCCAAATCACATATCGTGATACTACATGAAATAGTATCGAAATATTGGTTAAAATAAATATATTTACGTTATATCAAACTACATGAAAACGTGAAAAAAGTCAATATTAAACCATATATGAGGATTTTAACTTCAAATCATTGAGCGAGGTTTCGCATTATTTAGATCCAAGAAAAGACATATGACATGTCGTTTCCAATACAAATGATAAAAATCAATGTGTTTCATTAGAATTAACTAAAATGTTCCTGATTTTCCGTTTATATTACCGATGAAAGATGTACACGAAAATCGCTCTATTCCGGCTGAAACGTCGATATATGCAATAAAAACAGAACTTCTCCCCTTTTCAATATCTTACTCAGTATTTTAACGAGAAACAAATAGTTGATTGGAAATGAAGTATTTAAGGTTATTATCTAATCAATTATGTGTTTGCATCATTTTTATTGTATATATATGAATTAATACCAATAGACTGAAAATTCACAAAAACGTGGGAAACGGCAAATATTGCCTAATTCGATGATATTTTGTTTAAGTCACATAAAGGAAAAGGGATGATAAGCGTCAAAATGTACTTACCGATGGAAGATGTACACGAAAATCGCTGTATTCCGGCTGAAACGTCGATATATGCAATAAAAACAGAACTTCTCCCCTTTTCAATATCTTACTCAGTATTTTAACGAGAAACAAATAGTTGATTGAAAATGAAGTATTTAAGGTTATTCTAATCAATTATGTGTTTGCATAATTTTTATCGTATATATATGAATTAATTCCCATAGACTGAAAATTCACAAAAACGTGGAAAACGGCAAAATATTGCCTAATTCGATGATATTTTGTTTAAGTCACATAAAGGAAAAGGGGATGATAAACGACAAATATTGCTAAATTCGATGATTTTTCGTACGAAACAAAAGGCAAGAAAACTTGCTTAAAATGCAATATTATGCGAAATTCTGAGATTTGAAGGCCAAATCACATATCGTGATACTACATGAAATAGTATCGAAATATTGGTAAAATGAATATATTTACGTTATATCAAACTACATGAAAAACGTGAAAAAAGTCAATATTTAACCATATATGAGGATTTTAACTTCAAATCATAGAGCGAGGTTTCGTATTATTTAGATCCAAGAAAAGACATATGACAGTGTTGTTAACAATACAAATGAAAAAAATCAATGTGTTTTCATTGGTATTAACTAAAATGTTCCTGATTTTCCGTTTATATTACCGATGGAAGATATACACGAAAATCGCTCTATTCCGGCTGAAACGTCGATATATGCAATAAAAACAGAACTTCTCCCCTTTTCAATATCTTACTCAGTATTTTAACGAGAAACAAATAGTTGATTGCAAATGAAGTATTTAAGGTTTTATCTAATCAATTATGTGTTTGCATAATTTTTATCGTATATATATGAATTAATACCCAAAGACTGAAAATTCACAGAAACGTGGAAAACGGCAAAACATTGCCTAATTCGATGATATTTTGTTTAAGTCACATAAAGGAAAAGGGGATGATAAACGTCAAAATATTGCTAAATTCGATGATTTTTCGTACGAAACAAAGGGCAAGAAAACTTGCTTAAATGCAATATTATGCGAAATTCTGAGATTTGAAGGCCAAATCACATATCATGATACTACATGAAATAGTATCGAAATATTGGTAAAAATGAATTACGTTATATCAAACTATATGAAAAACGTGAAAAAAGTCAATATCTAACCATATATGAGGATTTTAACTTCAAATCATAGAGCGAGGTTTCGCATTATTTAGATCCAAGAAAGACATATGACAGTGTTGTTACCAATACAAATGATAAAAATCAATGTGTTTTCATTGGTATTAACTAAAATGTTCCTGATTTTCCGTTTTATTACCGATGGAAGATGTACACGTAAAACCGCTCTAATCCGGCTGAAACGTCGATATATGCAATAAAAACAGAACTTCTCCCCTTTTCAATATCTTACTCGGTATTTTAACGAGAAACAAATAGTTGATTGAAATGAAGTATTTAAGGTTATTATCTAATCAATTATGTGTTTGCATCATTTTTATCGTATATATATGAATTAATACCCTAGACTGAAAATTCACAAAAACGTTGAAAACGGCAAAATATTGCCTACTTCGATGATATTCTGTTTAAGTCACATAAAGGAAAAGGGGATGATAAACGTCAAAATATTGCTAATTCGATGATTTTTCGTACGAAACAAAATGCAAGAAAACTTGCTTAAAATGCAATATATGCGAAATTCTGAGATTTGAAGGCCAAATCACATATCGTGATACAACATGAAATAGAATCGAAATATTGGTAAAACTCAATATATTTACGTAGTATCAAACTACATGAAAACGTGAAAAAAGTCACTATTTAACCATATTTGAGGATTTTAACTTCAAATCATAGAGCGAGGTTTCGTATTATTTAGATCCAAGAAAAGACATATGACAATGTTGTTTCCAATACAAATTATAAAATCAATGTGTTTCATTAGAATTAACTAAAATGTTCTTGATTTTCCGTTTATATTACCGAGGGAAGATGTACACGTAAAACCGCTCTAATCCGGCTGAAACGTCGATATATGCAATAAAAACCGAACTTCTCCCCTTTTCATTATCTTACTCAGTATTTTAACGAGAAACAAATAGATGATTGAAAATGAAGTATTTAAGGTAATTATCTAATCAATTATGTGTTTGCATCATTTTTATCGTATATATATGAATTAATACCCATAGGCTGAAAATTCACAAAAACGTGGAAAACGGCAAAATATTGCCTAGTTCGATGATATTTTGTTTAAGTCACATAAAGGAAAAGGGGATGATAAACGTCAAAATATTGCTAAATTCGATGATTTTTCGTACGAAACAAAAGGCAAGAAAACTTGCTTAAAATGCAATATTATGCGAAATTCTGAGATTTGAAGGCCAAATCACATATCGTGATACTACATGAAATAGTATCGAAATATTGGTTAAAATAAATATATTTACGTTATATCAAACTACATGAAAAACGTGAAAAAAGTCAATATTAAACCATATATGAGGATTTTAACTTCAAATCATTGAGCGAGGTTCGCATTATTTAGATCCAAGAAAAGACATATGACAATGTCGTTTCCAATACAAATGATAAAAATCAATGTGTTTTCATTAGAATTAACTAAAATGTTCCTGATTTTCCGTTTATATTACCGATGAAAGATGTACACGAAAATCGCTCTATTCCGGCTGAAACGTCGATATATGCAATAAAAACAGAACTTCTCCCCTTTTCAATATCTTACTCAGTATTTTAACGAGAAACAAATAGTTGATTGGAAATGAAGTATTTAAGGTTATTATCTAATCAATTATGTGTTTGCATCATTTTATTGTATATATATGAATTAATACCAATAGACTGAAAATCACAAAAACGTGGGAAACGGCAAAATATTGCCTAATTCGATGATATTTTGTTTAAGTCACATAAAGGAAAAGGGATGATAAGCGTCAAAATGTACTTACCGATGAAAGATGTACACGAAAATCGCTGTATTCCGGCTGAAACGTCGATATATGCAATAAAAACAGAACTTCTCCCCTTTTCAATATCTTACTCAGTATTTTAACGAGAAACAAATAGTTGATTGAAAATGAAGTATTTAAGGTTATTATCTAATCAATTATGTGTTTGCATAATTTTTATCGTATATATATGAATTAATTCCCATAGACTGAAAATTCACAAAAACGTGGAAAACGGCAAAATATTGCCTAATTCGATGATATTTTGTTTAAGTCACATAAAGGAAAAGGGATGATAAACGACAAAATATTGCTAAATTCGATGATTTTTCGTACGAAACAAAAGGCAAGAAAACTTGCTTAAAATGCAATATTATGCGAAATTCTGAGATTTGAAGGCCAAATCACATATCGTGATACTACATGAAATAGTATCGAAATATTGGTAAAAATGAATATATTTACGTTATATCAAACTACATGAAAAACGTGAAAAAAGTCAATATTTAACCATATATGAGGATTTTAACTTCAAATCATAGAGCGAGGTTTCGTATTATTTAGATCCAAGAAAAGACATATGACAGTGTTGTTAACAATACAAATGATAAAAATCAATGTGTTTCATTGGTATTAACTAAAATGTTCCTGATTTTCCGTTTATATTACCGATGGAAGATATACACGAAAATCGCTCTATTCCGGCTGAAACGTCGATATATGCAATAAAAACAGAACTTCTCCCCTTTTCAATATCTTACTCATTATTTTAACGAGAAACAAATAGTTGATTGAAAATGAAGTATTTAAGGTTATTATCTAATCAATTATGTGTTTGCATAATTTTTATCGTATATATATGAATTAATACCCAAAGACTGAAATTCACAGAAACGTGGAAAACGGCAAAATATTGCCTATTCGATGATATTTTGTTTAAGTCACATAAAGGAAAAGGGGATGATAAACGTCAAAATATTGCTAAATTCGATGATTTTTCGTACGAAACAAAGGGCAAGAAAACTTGCTTAAAATGCAATATTATGCGAAATTCTGAGATTTGAAGGCCAAATCACATATCATGATCTACATGAAATAGTATCGAATATTGGTAAAAATGAATTACGTTATATCAAACTATATGAAAAACGTGAAAAAAGTCAATATTAACCATATATGAGGATTTAACTTCAAATCATAGAGCGAGGTTTCGCATTATTTAGATCCAAGAAAGACATATGACAGTGTTGTTACCAATACAAATGATAAAAATCAATGTGTTTTCATTGGTATTAACTAAAATGTTCCTGATTTTCCGTTTATATTACCGATGGAAGATGTACACGTAAAACCGCTCTAATCCGGCTGAAACGTCGATATATGCAATAAAAACAGAACTTCTCCCCTTTTCAATATCTTATCAGTATTTTAACGAGAAACAAATAGATGATTGAAAATGAAGTATTTAAGGTAATTATCTAATCAATTATGTGTTTGCATCATTTTTATCGTATATATATGAATTAATACCCATAGGCTGAAAATTCACAAAAACGTGGAAAACGGCAAAATATGCCTAGTTCGATGATATTTTGTTTAAGTCACATAAAGGAAAAGGGGATGATAAACGTCAAAATATTGCTAAATTCGATGATTTTTCGTACGAAACAAAAGGCAAGAAAACTTGCTTAAAATGCAATATTATGCGAAATTCTGAGATTTGAAGGCCAAATCACATATCGTGATACTACATGAAATAGTATCGAAATATTGGTTAAATAAATATATTTACGTTATATCAAACTACATGAAAAACGTGAAAAAAGTCAATATTAAACCATATATGAGGATTTTAACTTCAAATCATTGAGCGAGGTTTCGCATTATTTAGATCCAAGAAAAGACATATGACAATGTCGTTTCCAATACAAATGATAAAAATCAATGTGTTTTCATTAGAATTAACTAAAATGTTCCTGATTTTCCGTTTATATTACCGATGAAAGATGTACACGAAAATCGCTCTATTCCGGCTGAAACGTCGATATATGCAATAAAACAGAACTTCTCCCCTTTTCAATATCTTACTCAGTATTTTACGAGAAACAAATAGTTGATTGAAAATGAAGTATTTAAGGTTATTATCTAATCAATTATGTGTTTGCATAATTTTATCGTATATATATGAATTAATTCCCATAGACTGAAAATTCACAAAAACGTGGAAAACGGCAAAATATTGCCTAATTCGATGATATTTTGTTTAAGTCACATAAAGGAAAAGGGATGATAAACGACAAAATATTGCTAAATTCGATGATTTTTCGTACGAAACAAAAGGCAAGAAAACTTGCTTAAATGCAATATTATGCGAAATTCTGAGATTTGAAGGCCAAATCACATATCATGATACTACATGAAATAGTATCGAAATATTGGTAAAAATGAATATATTTACGTTATATCAAACTACATGAAAAACGTGAAAAAAGTCAATATTTAACCATATATGAGGATTTTAACTTCAAATCATAGAGCGAGGTTTCGTATTATTTAGATCCAAGAAAAGACATATGACAGTGTTGTTAACAATACAAATGATAAAAATCAATGTGTTTTCATTGGTATTAACTAAAATGTTCCTGATTTTCCGTTTATATTACCGATGGAAGATATACACGAAAATCGCTCTATTCCGGCTGAAACGTCGATATATGCAATAAAAACAGAACTTCTCCCCTTTTCAATATCTTACTCAGTATTTTAACGAGAAACAAATAGTTGATTGAAAATGAAGTATTTAAGGTTATTATCTAATCAATTATGTGTTTGCATAATTTTTATCGTATATATATGAATTAATACCCAAAGACTGAAAATTCACAGAAACGTGGAAAACGGCAAAATATTGCCTAATTCGATGATATTTTGTTTAAGTCACATAAAGGAAAAGGGGATGATAAACGTCAAAATATTGCTAAATTCGATGATTTTTCGTACGAAACAAAAGGCAAGAAAACTTGCTTAAAATGCAATTTATGCGAAATTCTGAGATTTGAAGGCCAAATCACATATCATGATACTACATGAAATAGTATCGAAATATTGGTAAAAATGAATTACGTTATATCAAACTATATGAAAAACGTGAAAAAGTCAATATCTAACCATATATGAGGATTTAACTTCAAATCATAGAGCGAGGTTTCGCATTATTTAGATCCAAGAAAGACATATGACAGTGTTGTTACCAATACAAATGATAAAAATCAATGTGTTTTCATTGGTATTAACTAAAATGTTCCTGATTTTCCGTTTATATTACCGATGGAAGATGTACACGTAAAACCGCTCTAATCCGGCTGAAACGTCGATATATGCAATAAAAACAGAACTTCTCCCCTTTTCAATATCTTACTCGGTATTTTAACGAGAAACAAATAGTTGATTGAAAATGAAGTATTTAAGGTTATTATCTAATCAATTATGTGTTTGCATCATTTTTATCGTATATATATGAATTAATACCCATAGACTGAAAATTCACAAAAACGTTGAAAACGGCAAAATATTGCCTACTTCGATGATATTCTGTTTAAGTCACATAAAGGAAAAGGGGATGATAAACGTCAAAATATTGCTAAATTCGATGATTTTTCGTACGAAACAAAATGCAAGAAAACTTGCTTAAAATGCAATATTATGCGAAATTCTGAGATTTGAAGGCCAAATCACATATCGTGATACAACATGAAATAGAATCGAAATATTGGTAAAACTCAATATATTTACGTAGTATCAAACTACATGAAAAACGTGAAAAAAGTCACTATTTAACCATATTTGAGGATTTTAACTTCAAATCATAGAGCGAGGTTTCGTATTATTTAGATCCAAGAAAAGACATATGACAATGTTGTTTCCAATACAAATTATAAAAATCAATGTGTTTTCATTAGAATTAACTAAAATGTTCTTGATTTTCCGTTTATATTACCGAGGGAAGATGTACACGTAAAACCGCTCTAATCCGGCTGAAACGTCGATATATGCAATAAAAACCGAACTTCTCCCTTTTCATTATCTTACTCAGTATTTTAACGAGAAACAAATAGATGATTGAAAATGAAGTATTTAAGGTAATTATCTAATCAATTATGTGTTTGCATCATTTTTATCGTATATATATGAATTAATACCCATAGGCTGAAAATTCACAAAAACGTGGAAAACGGCAAAATATTGCCTAGTTCGATGATATTTTGTTTAAGTCACATAAAGGAAAAGGGGATGATAAACGTCAAAATATTGCTAAATTCGATGATTTTTCGTACGAAACAAAAGGCAAGAAAACTTGCTTAAAATGCAATATTATGCGAAATTCTGAGATTTGAAGGCCAAATCACATATCGTGATACTACATGAAATAGTATCGAAATATTGGTTAAAATAAATATATTTACGTTATATCAAACTACATGAAAAACGTGAAAAAAGTCAATATTAAACCATATATGAGGATTTTAACTTCAAATCATTGAGCGAGGTTTCGCATTATTTAGATCCAAGAAAAGACATATGACAATGTCGTTTCCAATACAAATGATAAAAATCAATGTGTTTTCATTAGAATTAACTAAAATGTTCCTGATTTTCCGTTTATATTACCGATGAAAGATGTACACGAAAATCGCTCTATTCCGGCTGAAACGTCGATATATGCAATAAAAACAGAACTTCTCCCCTTTTCAATATCTTACTCAGTATTTTAACGAGAAACAAATAGTTGATTGGAAATGAAGTATTTAAGGTTATTATCTAATCAATTATGTGTTTGCATCATTTTTATTGTATATATATGAATTAATACCAATAGACTGAAAATTCACAAAAACGTGGGAAACGGCAAAATATTGCCTAATTCGATGATATTTTGTTTAAGTCACATAAAGGAAAAGGGGATGATAAGCGTCAAAATGTACTTACCGATGAAAGATGTACACGAAAATCGCTGTATTCCGGCTGAAACGTCGATATATGCAATAAAAACAGAACTTCTCCCCTTTTCAATATCTTACTCAGTATTTTAACGAGAAACAAATAGTTGATTGAAAATGAAGTATTTAAGGTTATTATCTAATCAATTATGTGTTGCATAATTTTTATCGTATATATATGAATTAATTCCCATAGACTGAAAATTCACAAAAACGTGGAAAACGGCAAAATATTGCCTAATTCGATGATATTTTGTTTAAGTCACATAAAGGAAAAGGGGATGATAAACGACAAAATATTGCTAAATTCGATGATTTTTCGTACGAAACAAAAGGCAAGAAAACTTGCTTAAAATGCAATATTATGCGAAATTCTGAGATTTGAAGGCCAAATCACATATCGTGATACTACATGAAATAGTATCGAAATATTGGTAAAAATGAATATATTTACGTTATATCAAACTACATGAAAAACGTGAAAAAAGTCAATATTTAACCATATATGAGGATTTTAACTTCAAATCATAGAGCGAGGTTTCGTATTATTTAGATCCAAGAAAAGACATATGACAGTGTTGTTAACAATACAAATGATAAAAATCAATGTGTTTTCATTGGTATTAACTAAAATGTTCCTGATTTTCCGTTTATATTACCGATGGAAGATATACACGAAAATCGCTCTATTCCGGCTGAAACGTCGATATATGCAATAAAAACAGAACTTTCCCCTTTTCAATATCTTACTCAGTATTTTAACGAGAAACAAATAGTTGATTGAAAATGAAGTATTTAAGGTTATTATCTAATCAATTATGTGTTTGCATAATTTTTATCGTATATATATGAATTAATACCCAAAGACTGAAAATTCACAGAAACGTGGAAAACGGCAAAATATTGCCTAATTCGATGATATTTTGTTTAAGTCACATAAAGGAAAAGGGGATGATAAACGTCAAAATATTGCTAAATTCGATGATTTTTCGTACGAAACAAAGGGCAAGAAAACTTGCTTAAAATGCAATATTATGCGAAATTCTGAGATTTGAAGGCCAAATCACATATCATGATACTACATGAAATAGTATCGAAATATTGGTAAAAATGAATTACGTTATATCAAACTATATGAAAAACGTGAAAAAAGTCAATATCTAACCATATATGAGGATTTTAACTTCAAATCATAGAGCGAGGTTTCGCATTATTTAGATCCAAGAAAGACATATGACAGTGTTGTTACCAATACAAATGATAAAAATCAATGTGTTTTCATTGGTATTAACTAAAATGTTCCTGATTTTCCGTTTATATTACCGATGGAAGATGTACACGTAAAACCGCTCTAATCCGGCTGAAACGTCGATATATGCAATAAAAACAGAACTTCTCCCCTTTTCAATATCTTACTCAGTATTTTAACGAGAAACAAATAGATGATTGAAAATGAAGTATTTAAGGTAATTATCTAATCAATTATGTGTTTGCATCATTTTTATCGTATATATGAATTAATACCCATAGGCTGAAAATTCACAAAAACGTGGAAAACGGCAAAATATTGCCTAGTTCGATGATATTTTGTTTAAGTCACATAAAGGAAAAGGGGATGATAAACGTCAAAATATTGCTAAATTCGATGATTTTTCGTACGAAACAAAAGGCAAGAAAACTTGCTTAAAATGCAATATTATGCGAAATTCTGAGATTTGAAGGCCAAATCACATATCGTGATACTACATGAAATAGTATCGAAATATTGGTTAAAATAAATATATTTACGTTATATCAAACTACATGAAAAACGTGAAAAAAGTCAATATTAAACCATATATGAGGATTTTAACTTCAAATCATTGAGCGAGGTTTCGCATTATTTAGATCCAAGAAAGACATATGACAATGTCGTTTCCAATACAAATGATAAAAATCAATGTGTTTTCATTAGAATTAACTAAAATGTTCCTGATTTTCCGTTTATATTACCGATGAAAGATGTACACGAAAATCGCTCTATTCCGGCTGAAACGTCGATATATGCAATAAAAACAGAACTTCTCCCCTTTTCAATATCTTACTCAGTATTTTAACGAGAAACAAATAGTTGATTGAAAATGAAGTATTTAAGGTTATTATCTAATCAATTATGTGTTTGCATAATTTTTATCGTATATATATGAATTAATTCCCATAGACTGAAAATTCACAAAAACGTGGAAAACGGCAAAATATTGCCTAATTCGATGATATTTTGTTTAAGTCACATAAAGGAAAAGGGGATGATAAACGACAAAATATTGCTAAATTCGATGATTTTTCGTACGAAACAAAAGGCAAGAAAACTTGCTTAAAATGCAATATTATGCGAAATTCTGAGATTTGAAGGCCAAATCACATATCGTGATACTACATGAAATAGTATCGAAATATTGGTAAAAATGAATATATTTACGTTATATCAAACTACATGAAAAACGTGAAAAAAGTCAATATTTAACCATATATGAGGATTTTAACTTCAAATCATAGAGCGAGGTTTCGTATTATTTAGATCCAAGAAAAGACATATGACAGTGTTGTTAACAATACAAATGATAAAAATCAATGTGTTTTCATTGGTATTAACTAAAATGTTCCTGATTTTCCGTTTATATTACCGATGGAAGATATACACGAAAATCGCTCTATTCCGGCTGAAACGTCGATATATGCAATAAAAACAGAACTTCTCCCCTTTTCAATATCTTACTCAGTATTTTAACGAGAAACAAATAGTTGATTGAAAATGAAGTATTTAAGGTTATTATCTAATCAATTATGTGTTTGCATAATTTTTATCGTATATATATGAATTAATACCCAAAGACTGAAAATTCACAGAAACGTGGAAAACGGCAAAATATTGCCTAATTCGATGATATTTTGTTTAAGTCACATAAAGGAAAAGGGGATGATAAACGTCAAAATATTGCTAAATTCGATGATTTTTCGTACGAAACAAAGGGCAAGAAAACTTGCTTAAAATGCAATATTATGCGAAATTCTGAGATTTGAAGGCCAAATCACATATCATGATACTACATGAAATAGTATCGAAATATTGGTAAAAATGAATTACGTTATATCAAACTATATGAAAAACGTGAAAAAAGTCAATATCTAACCATATATGAGGATTTTAACTTCAAATCATAGAGCGAGGTTTCGCATTATTTAGATCCAAGAAAGACATATGACAGTGTTGTTACCAATACAAATGATAAAAATCAATGTGTTTTCATTGGTATTAACTAAAATGTTCCTGATTTTCCGTTTATATTACCGATGGAAGATGTACACGTAAAACCGCTCTAATCCGGCTGAAACGTCGATATATGCAATAAAAACAGAACTTCTCCCCTTATCAATATCTTACTCAGTATTTTAACGAGAAACAAATAGTTGATTGAAAATGAAGTATTTAAGGTTATTATCTAATCAATTATGTGTTTGCATCATTTTTATCGTATATATATGAATTAATACGCATAGACTGAAAATTCACAAAAACGTGGAAAACGGCAAAATATTGCCTACTTCGATGATATTCTGTTTAAGTCACATAAAGGAAAAGGGGATGATAAACGTCAAAATATTGCTAAATTCGATGATTTTTCGTACGAAACAAAAGGCAAGAAAACTTGCTTAAAATGCAATATTATGCGAAATTCTGAGATTTGAAGGCCAAATCACATATCGTGATACTACATGAAATAGAATCGAAATATTGGTAAAAATGAATATATTTACGTAGTATCAAACTACATGAAAAACGTGAAAAAAGTCACTATTTAACCATATTTGAGGATTTTAACTTCAAATCATAGAGCGAGGTTTCGTATTATTTAGATCCAAGAAAAGACATATGACAATGTTGTTTCCAATACAAATTATAAAAATCAATGTGTTTTCATTAGAATTAACTAAAATGTTCCTGATTTTCCGTTTATATTGCCGAGGGAAGATGTACACGTAAAACCGCTCTAATCCGGCTGAAACGTCGATATATGCAATAAAAACCGAACTTCTCCCCTTTTCATTATCTTACTCAGTATTTTAACGAGAAACAAATAGATGATTGAAAATGAAGTATTTAAGGTTATTATCTAATCAATTATGTGTTTGCATCATTTTTATCGTATATATATGAATTAATACCCATAGACTGAAAATTCACAAAAACGTGGAAAACGGCAAAATATTGCCTAATTCGATGATATTTTGTTTGTCACATAAAGGAAAAGGGGATGATAAACGTCAAAGTATTGCTAAATTCGATGATTTTTCGTACGAAACAAAAGGCAAGAAAACTTGCTTAAAATGCAAAATTATGCGAAATTCTGAGATTTGAAGGCCAAATCACATATCGTGATACTACATGAAATAGTATCGAAATATTGGTAAAAATGAATATATTTACGTTATATCAAACTACATGAAAAACGTGAAAAAAGTCAATATTAACCATATATGAGGATTTTAACTTCAAATCATAGAGCGAGGTTTCGTATTATTTAGATCCAAGAAAAGACATATGACAGTGTTGTTAACAATACAAATGATAAAAATCAATGTGTTTTCATTGGTATTAACTAAAATGTTCCTGATTTTCCGTTTATATTACCGATGGAAGATATACACGAAAATCGCTCTATTCCGGCTGAAACGTCGATATATGCAATAAAAACAGAACTTCTCCCCTTTTCAATATCTTACTCAGTATTTTAACGAGAAACAAATAGTTGATTGAAAATGAAGTATTTAAGGTTATTATCTAATCAATTATGTGTTTGCATAATTTTATCGTATGTATATGAATTAATACCCATAGACTGAAAATTCACAAAAACGTGGAAAACGGCAAAATATTGCCTAATTCGATGATATTTTGTTCAAGTCACATAAAGGAAAAGGGGATGATAAACGTCAAAATATTGCTAAATTCGAAGATTTTTCGTTCGAAACAAAAGGCAAGAAAACTTGCTTAAAATGCAATATTATGCGAAATTCTGAGATTTGAAGGCCAAATCACCATAATCGTGATACTACATGAAATAGTATCGAAATATTGGTAAAATGAATATATTTACGTAATATCAAACTACATGAAAAACGTGAAAAAAGTCAATATTTAACATATTTGAGGATTTTAACTTCAAATCATAGAGCGAGGTTTCGTATTATTTAGATCCAAGAATAGACATATGACAATGTTGTTTCCAATACAAATTATAAAAATCAATGTGTTTTCATTAGAATTAACTAAAATGTTCTTGATTTTTTGTTTATATTACCGAGGGAAGATGTACACGTAAAACCGCTCTAATCCGGCTGAAACGTCGATATATGCAATAAAAACCGAACTTCTCCCCTTTTCATTATCTTACTCAGTATTTTAACGAGAAACAAATAGATGATTGAAAATGAAGTATTTAAGGTAATTATCTAATCAATTATGTGTTTGCATCATTTTTATCGTATATATATGAATTAATACCCATAGGCTGAAAATTCACAAAAACGTGGAAAACGGCAAAATATTGCCTAGTTCGATGATATTTTGTTTAAGTCACATAAAGGAAAAGGGGATGATAAACGTCAAAATATTGCTAAATTCGATGATTTTTCGTACGAAACAAAAGGCAAGAAAACTTGCTTAAAAAGCAATATTATGCGAAATTCTGAGATTTGAAGGCCAAATCACATATCGTGATGCTACATGAAATAGTATCGAAATATTGGTAAAAATGAATATATTTACGTTATATCAAACTACATGAAAAACGTGAAAAAAGTCAATATTTAACCATATATGAGGATTTTAACTTCAAATCATAGAGCGAGGTTTCGCATTATTTAGATCCAAGAAAAGACATATGACAGTGTTTGTTACCAATACAAATGATAAAAATCAATGTGTTTTCATTGGTATTAACTAAAATGTTCCTGATTTTCCGTTTTATATTACCGATGGAAGATGTACACGTAAACCGCTCTAATCCGGCTGAAACGTCGATATATGCAATAAAAAACAGAACTTCTCCCCTTTTCCATATCTTACTCAGTATTTTAACGAGAAACAAATAGTTGATTGAAAATGAAGTATTTTAAGGTTATTATCTAATTCAATTATGTGTTTGCATAATTTTTATCGTTATATATATGAATTAACTATTATTGGTATTAACTAAAATGTTCCTGATTTTCCGTTTATATTACCGACGGAAGATGTACACGTAAAACCCGCTCTAATCCGGCTGAAACGTCGATATATGCAATAAAAACAAAACTTCTCCCCTTTTCAATATCTTACTCAGTATTTTAACGAGAAACAAATAGTTGATTGAAAATGAAGTATTTAAGGTTATTATCTAATCAATTATGTGTTTGCATAATTTTTATCGTATATATATGAATTAATATCCATAAACTGAAAATTCACAACAACGTGGAAAACGGCAAAATATTGTCTAATTCGATGATATTTTGTTTAAGTCACATAAAGGAAAAGGGGATGATAAACGTCTAAATATTGCTTAATTCGATGATTTTTCGTACGAAACAAAAGGCAAGAAAACTTGCTTAAAATGCAATATTATGCGAAATTCTGAGATTTGAAGGCCAAATCACATGTGATACTACATGAAATAGTATCGAAATATTGGTAAAAATGAATATATTTACGTAGTATCAAACTACATGAAAAACGTGAAAAAAGTCACTATTTAACTATATTTGAGGATTTTAACTTCAAATCATAGAGAGAGGTTTCGTATTATTTAGATCCAAGAAAAGACATATGACAATGTTGTTTCCAATACAAATAATAAAAATGAATGTGTTTTCATTTGAATTAACTAAAATGTTCCTGATTTTCCGTTTATATTACCGAGGGAAGATGTACACATAAAACCGCTCTAATCCGGCTGAAACGTCGATATATGCAATAAAAACCGAACTTCTCCCCTTTTCAATATCTTACTCAGTATTTTACGAGAAACAATAGATGATTGAAAATGAAGTATTTAAGGTTATTATCTAATCAATTATGTGTTTGCATCATTTATATCGTATATATATGAATTAATACCCATAGACTGAAAATTCACAAAAACGTGGAAAACGGCAAAATATTGCCTAATTCGATGATATTTTGTTTAAGTCACATAAAGGAAAAGGGGATGATAAACGTCAAAATATTGCTAAATTCGATGATTTTTCGTACGAAACAAAAGGCAAGAAAACTTGCATAAAATGCAAAATTATGCGAAATTCTGAGATTTGAAGGCCAAATCACATATCGTGATACTACATGAAATAGAATCGAAATATTGGTAAAAATGAATATATTTACGTAGTATCAAACTACATGAAAAACGTGAAAAAAGTCACTATTTAACCATATTTGAGGATTTTAACTTCAAATCATAGAGCGAGGTTTCGTTTTATTTAGATCCAAGAAAAGACATATGACAATGTTGTTTCCAATACAAATTATAAAAATCAATGTGTTTTCATTAGAATTAACTAAAATGTTCTTGATTTTCCGTTTATATTACCGAGGGAAGATGTACACGTAAAACCGCTTTAATCCGCTTGAAACTTCGATATATGCAATAAAAACCGAACTTCTCCCCTTTTCATTATCTTACTCAGTATTTTAACGAGAAACAAATAGATGATTGAAAATGAAGTATTTAAGGTTATTATCTAATCAATTATTTGTTTGCATCATTTTTATCGTATATATATGAATTAATACCCATAGACTGAAAATTCACAAAAACGTGGAAAACGGCAAAATATTGCCTAATTCGATGATATTTTGTTTAAGTCACATAAAGGAAAAGGGGATGATAAACGTCAAAATATTGCTAAATACGATGATTTTTCGTACGAAACAAAAGGCAAGAAAACTTGCTTAAAATGCAATATTATGCGAAATTCTGAGATTTGAAGGCCAAATCACATATCGTGATACTACATGAAATAGTATCGAAATATTGGTTAAAATAAATATATTTACGTTATATCAAACTACATGAAAAACGTGAAAAAAGTCAATATTAAACCATATATGAGGATTTTAACTTCAAATCATTGAGCGAGGTTTCGCATTATTTAGATCCAAGAAAAGACATATGACAATGTTGTTTCCAATACAAATGATAAAAATCAATGTGTTTTCATTAGAATTAACTAAAATGTTCCTGATTTTCCGTTTATATTACCGATGAAAGATGTACACGAAAATCGCTCTATTCCGGCTGAAACGTCGATATATTCAATAAAAACAGAACTTCTCCCCTTTTCAATATCTTACTCAGTATTTTAACGAGAAACAAATAGTTGATTGAAAATGAAGTATTTAAGGTTATTATCTAATCAATTATGTGTTTGCATCATTTTTATTGTATATATATGAATTAATACCAATAGACTGAAAATTCACAAAAACGTGGGAAACGGCAAAATATTGCCTAATTCGATGATATTTTGTTTAAGTCACATAAAGGAAAAGGGGATGATAAGCGTCAAAATGTACTTACCGATGGAAGATGTACACGAAAATCGCTGTATTCCGGCTGAAACGTCGATATATGCAATAAAAACAGAACTTCTCCCCTTTTCAATATCTTACTCAGTATTTAACGAGAAACAAATAGTTGATTGAAAATGAAGTATTTAAGGTTATTATCTAATCAATTATGTGTTTGCATAATTTTTATCGTATATATATGAATTAATTCCCATAGACTGAAAATTCACAAAAACGTGGAAAACGGCAAAATATTGCCTAATTCGATGATATTTTGTTTAAGTCACATAAAGGAAAAGGGGATGATAAACGACAAAATTTTGCTAAATTCGATGATTTTTCGTACGAAACAAAAGGCAAGAAAACATGCTTAAAATGCAATATTATGCGAAATTCTGAGATTTGAAGGCCAAATCACATATCGTGATACTACATGAAATAGTATCGAAATATTGGTAAAAATGAATATATTTACGTTATATCAAACTACATGAAAAACGTGAAAAAAGTCAATATTTAACCATATATTAGGATTTTAACTTCAAATCATAGAGCGAGGTTTCGTATTATTTAGATCCAAGAAAAGACATATGACAGTGTTGTTAACAATACAAATGATAAAAATCAATGTGTTTTCATTGGTATTAACTAAAATGTTCCTGATTTTCCGTTTATATTACCGATGGAAGATATACATGAAAATCGCTCTATTCCGGCTGAACGTCGATATATGCAATAAAAACAGAACTTCTCCCCTTTTTAATATCTTACTCAGTATTTTAACGAGAAACAAATAGTTGATTGAAAATGAAGTATTTAAGGTTATTATCTAATCAATTATGTGTTTGCATCATTTTTATCGTATATATATGAATTAATACCCATAGGCTGAAAATTCACAAAAACGTGGAAAACGGCAAAATATTGCCTACTTCGATGATATTTTGTTTAAGTCACATAAAGGAAAAGGGGATGATAAACGTCAAAATATTGCTAAATTCGATGATTTTTTCGTACGAAACAAAAGGCAAGAAAACTTGCTTAAAAAGCAATATTATGCGAAATTCTGAGATTTGAAGGCCAAATCACATATCGTGATGCTACATGAAATAGTATCGAAATATTGGTAAAAATGAATATATTTACGTTATATCAAACTACATGAAAAACGTGAAAAAAGTCAATATTTAACCATATATGAGGATTTTAACTTCAAATCATAGAGCGAGGTTTCGCATTATTTAGATCCAAGAAAAGACATATGACAGTGTTGTTACCAATACAAATGATAAAAATCAATGTGTTTTCATTGGTATTAACTAAAATGTTCCTGATTTTCCGTTTATATTACCGATGGAAGATGTACACGTAAAACCGCTCTAATCCGGCTGAAACGTCGATATATGCAATAAAAACAGAACTTCTCCCCTTTTCAATATCTTACTCAGTATTTTAACGAGAACAAATAGTTGATTGAAAATGAAGTATTTAAGGTTATTATCTAATCAATTATGTGTTTGCATAATTTTATCGTATATATATGAATTAACTATTATTGGTATTAACTAAAATGTTCCTGATTTTCCGTTTATATTACCGATGGAAGATGTACACGTAAAACCGCTCTAATCCGGCTGAAACGTCGATATATGCAATAAAAACAGAACTTCTCCCCTTTTCAATATCTTACTCAGTATTTTAACGAGAAACAAATAGTTGATTGAAAATGAAGTATTTAAGGTTATTATCTAATCAATTATGTGTTTGCATAATTTTTATCGTATATATATGAATTAATATCCATAAACTGAAAATTCACAAAAACGTGGAAAACGGCAAAATATTGTCTAATTCGATGATATTTTGTTTAAGTCACATAAAGGAAAAGGGGATGATAAACGTCTAAATATTGCTTAATTCGATGATTTTTCGTACGAAACAAAACGCAAGAAAACTTGCTTAAAATGCAATATTATGCGAAATTCTGAGATTTGAAGGCCAAATCACATGTGATACTACATGAAATAGTATCGAAATATTGGTAAAAATGAATATATTTACGTAGTATCAAACTACATGAAAAACGTGAAAAAAGTCACTATTTAACCATATTTGAGGATTTTAACTTCAAATCATAGAGAGAGGTTTCGTATTATTTAGATCCAAGAAAAGACATATGACAATGTTGTTTCCAATACAAATAATAAAAATGAATGTGTTTTCATTTGAATTAACTAAAATGTTCCTGATTTTCCGTTTATATTACCGAGGGAAGATGTACACGTAAAACCGCTCTAATCCGGCTGAAACGTCGATATATGCAATAAAAACCGAACTTCTCCCCTTTTCAATATCTTACTCAGTATTTTACGAGAAACAAATAGATGATTGAAAATGAAGTATTTAAGGTTATTATCTAATCAATTATGTGTTTGCATCATTTTTATCGTATATATATATGAATTAATACCCATAGACTGAAAATTCACAAAAACGTGGAAAACGGCAAAATATTGCCTAATTCGATGATATTTTGTTTAAGTCACATAAAGGAAAAGGGGATGATAAACGTCAAAATATTGCTAAATTTGATGATTTTTCGTACGAAACAAAAGGCAAGAAAACTTGCTTAAAATGCGAAATTCTGAGATTTGAAGGCCAAATCACATATCGTGATACTACATGAAATAGTATCGAAATATTGGTAAAAATGAATATATTTACGTTATATCAAACTACATGAAAAACGTGAAAAAAGTCAATATTTAACCATATATGAGGATTTTAACTTCAAATCATAGAGCGAGGTTTCGCATTATTTAGATCCAAGAAAAGACATATGACAGTGTTGTTACCAATACAAATGATAAAAATCAATGTGTTTTTCATTGGTATTAACTAAAATGTTCCTGATTTTCCGTTTATATTACCGATGGAAGATGTACACGTAAAACCGCTCTAATCCGGCTGAAACGTCGTTATATGCAATAAAAACAGAACTTCTCCCCTTTAGCATATCTTACTCAGTATTTTAACGAGAAACAAATAGTTGATTGAAAATGAAGTATTTAAGGTTATTATCTAATCAATTATGTGTTTGCATAATTTTTATCGTATATATATGAATTAATACCCAAAGACTGAAAATTCACAGAAACGTGGAAAACGGCAAAATATTGCCTAATTCGATGATATTTTGTTTAAGTCACATAAAGGAAAAGGGGATGATAAACGTCAAAATATTGCTAAATTCGATGATTTTTCGTACGAAACAAAGGCAAGAAAACTTGCTTAAAATGCAATATTATGCGAAATTCTGAGATTTGAAGGCCAAATCACATATCATGATACTACATGAAATAGTATCGAAATATTGGTAAAAATGAATTACGTTATATCAAACTATATGAAAAACGTGAAAAAAATCAATATCTAACCATATATGAGGATTTTAACTTCAAATCATAGAGCGAGGTTTCGCATTATTTAGATCCAAGAAAGACATATGACAGTGTTGTTACCAATACAAATGATAAAAATCAATGTGTTTTCATTGGTATTAACTAAAATGTTCCTGATTTTCCGTTTATATTACCGATGGAAGATGTACACGTAAAACCGCTCTAATCCGGCTGAAACGTCGATATATGCAATAAAAACAGAACTTCTCCCCTTTTCAATATCTTACTCAGTATTTTAACGAGAAACAAATAGTTGATTGAAAATGAAGTATTTAAGGTTATTATCTAATCAATTATGTGTTTGCATAATTTTTATCGTATGTATATGAATTAATACCCATAGACTGAAAATTCACAAAAACGTGGAAAACGGCAAAATATTGCCTAATTCGATGATATTTTGTTCAAGTCACATAAAGGAAAAGTGGATGATAAACGTCAAAATATTGCTAAATTCGAAGATTTTTCGTTCGAAACAAAAGGCAAGAAAACTTGCTTAAAATGCAATATTATGCGAAATTCTGAGATTTGAAGGCCAAATCACATATCGTGAAACTACATGAAATAGTATCGAAATATTGGTAAAAATGAATATATTTACGTAATATCAAACTACATGAAAAACGTGAAAAAACTCAATATTTAACCATATTTGAGGATTTTAACTTCAAATCATAGAGCGAGGTTTCGTATTATTTAGATCCAAGAATAGACATATGACAATGTTGTTTCCAATACAAATTATAAAAATCAATGTGTTTTCATTAGAATTAACTAAAATGTTCTTGATTTCCGTTTATATTACCGAGGGAAGATGTACACGTAAAACCGCTCTAATCCGGCTGAAACGTCGATATATGCAATAAAAACCGAACTTCTCCCCTTTTCATTATCTTACTCAGTATTTTAACGAGAAACAAATAGATGATTGAAAATGAAGTATTTAAGGTAATTATCTAATCAATTATGTGTTTGCATCATTTTTATCGTATATATATGAATTAATACCCATAGGCTGAAAATTCACAAAAAACGTGGAAAACGGCAAAATATTGCCTAGTTCGATGATATTTTGTTTAAGTCACATAAAGGAAAAGGGGATGATAAACGTCAAAATATTGCTAAATTCGATGATTTTTCGTACGAAACAAAAGGCAAGAAAACTTGCTTAAAAAGCAATATTATGCGAAATTCTGAGATTTGAAGGCCAAATCACATATCGTGATGCTACATGAAATAGTATCGAAATATTGGTAAAAATGAATATATTTACGTTATATCAAACTACATGAAAAACGTGAAAAAAGTCAATATTTAACCATATATGAGGATTTTAACTTCAAATCATAGAGCGAGGTTTCGCATTATTTAGATCCAAGAAAAGACATATGACAGTGTTGTTACCAATACAAATGATAAAAATCAATGTGTTTTCATTGGTATTAACTAAAATGTTCCTGATTTTCCGTTTATATTACCGATGGAAGATGTACACGTAAAACCGCTCTAATCCGGCTGAAACGTCGATATATGCAATAAAAACAGAACTTCTCCCCTTTTCAATATCTTACTCAGTATTTTAACGAGAAACAAATAGTTGATTGAAAATGAAGTATTTAAGGTTATTATCTAATCAATTATGTGTTTGCATAATTTTTATCGTATATATATGAATTAACTATTATTGGTATTAACTAAAATGTTCCTGATTTTCCGTTTATATTACCGATGGAAGATGTACACGTAAAACCGCTCTAATCCGGCTGAAACGTCGATATATGCAATAAAACAAAACTTCTCCCCTTTTCAATATCTTACTCAGTATTTTAACGAGAAACAAATAGTTGATTGAAAATGAAGTATTTAAGGTTATTATCTAATCAATTATGTGTTTGCATAATTTTTATCGTATATATATGAATTAATATCCATAAACTGAAAATTCACAAAAACGTGGAAAACGGCAAAATATTGTCTAATTCGATGATATTTTGTTTAAGTCACATAAAGGAAAAGGGGATGATAAACGTCTAAATATTGCTTAATTCGATGATTTTTCGTACGAAACAAAAGGCAAGAAAACTTGCTTAAAATGCAATATTATGCGAAATTCTGAGATTTGAAGGCCAAATCACATGTGATACTACATGAAATAGTATCGAAATATTGGTAAAAATGAATATATTTACGTAGTATCAAACTACATGAAAACGTGAAAAAAGTCACTATTTAACTATATTTGAGGATTTTAACTTCAAATCATAGAGAGAGGTTTCGTATTATTTAGATCCAAGAAAAGACATATGACAAATGTTGTTTCCAATACAAATAATAAAAATGAATGTGTTTTCATTTGAATTAACTAAAATGTTCCTGATTTTCCGTTTATATTACCGAGGGAAGATGTACACGTAAAACCGCTCTAATCCGGCTGAAACGTCGATATATGCAATAAAAACCGAACTTCTCCCCTTTTCAATATCTTACTCAGTATTTTACGAGAAACAAATAGATGATTGAAAATGAAGTATTTAAGGTTATTATCTAATCAATTATGTGTTTGCATCATTTATATCGTATATATATGAATTAATACCCATAGACTGAAAATTCACAAAAACATGGAAAACGGCAAAATATTGCCTAATTCGATGATATTTTGTTTAAGTCACATAAAGGAAAAGGGGATGATAAACGTCAAAATATTGCTAAATTCGATGATTTTTCGTACGAAACAAAAGGCAAGAAAACTTGCTTAAAATGCAAAATTATGCGAAATTCTGAGATTTGAAGGCCAAATCACATATCGTGATACTACATGAAATAGAATCGAAATATTGGTAAAAATGAATATATTTACGTAGTATCAAACTACATGAAAAACGTGAAAAAGTCACTATTTAACCATATTTGAGGATTTTAACTTCAAATCATAGAGCGAGGTTTCGTTTTATTTAGATCCAAGAAAAGACATATGACAATGTTGTTTCCAATACAAATTATAAAAATCAATGTGTTTTCATTAGAATCAACTAAAATGTTCTTGATTTTCCGTTTATATTACCGAGGGAAGATGTACACGTAAAACCGCTTTAATCCGCTTGAAACTTCGATATATGCAATAAAAACCGAACTTCTCCCCTTTTCATTATCTTACTCAGTATTTTAACGAGAAACAAATAGATGATTGAAAATGAAGTATTTAAGGTTATTATCTAATCAATTATGTGTTTGCATCATTTTTATCGTATATATATGAATTAATACCCATAGACTGAAAATTCACAAAAACGTGGAAAACGGCAAAATATTGCCTAATTCGATGATATTTTGTTTAAGTCACATAAAGGAAAAGGGGATGATGAACGTCAAAATATTGCTAAATACGATGATTTTTCGTACGAAACAAAAGGCAAGAAAACTTGCTTAAAATGCAATATTATGCGAAATTCTGAGATTTGAAGGCCAAATCACATATCGTGATACTACATGAAATAGTATCGAAATATTGGTTAAAATAAATATATTTACGTTATATCAAACTACATGAAAAACGTGAAAAAAGTCAATATTAAACCATATATGAGGATTTTAACTTCAAATCATTGAGCGAGGTTTCGCATTATTTAGATCCAAGAAAAGACATATGACAATGTTGTTTCCAATACAAATGATAAAAATCAATGTGTTTTCATTAGAATTAACTAAAATGTTCCTGATTTTCCGTTTATATTACCGATGAAAGATGTAAACGAAAATCGCTCTATTCCGGCTGAAACGTCGATATATGCAATAAAAACAGAACTTCTCCCCTTTTCAATATCTTACTCAGTATTTTAACGAGAAACAAATAGTTGATTGAAAATGAAGTATTTAAGGTTATTATCTAATCAATTATGTGTTTGCATCATTTTTATTGTATATATATGAATTAATACCAATAGACTGAAAATTCACAAAAACGTGGGAAACGGCAAAATATTGCCTAATTCGATGATATTTTGTTTAAGTCACATAAAGGAAAAGGGGATGATAAGCGTCAAAATGTACTTACCGATGGAAGATGTACACGAAAATCGCTGTATTCCGGCTGAAACGTCGATATATGCAATAAAAACAGAACTTCTCCCCTTTTCAATATCTTACTCAGTATTTTAACGAGAAACAAATAGTTGATTGAAAATGAAGTATTTAAGGTTATTATCTAATCAATTATGTGTTTGCATAATTTTTATCGTATATATATGAATTAATTCCCATAGACTGAAAATTCACAAAAACGTGGAAAACGGCAAAATATTGCCTAATTCGATGATATTTTGTTTAAGTCACATAAAGGAAAAGGGGATGATAAACGACAAAATTTTGCTAAATTCGATGATTTTTCGTACGAAACAAAAGGCAAGAAAACATGCTTAAAATGCAATATTATGCGAAATTCTGAGATTTGAAGGCCAAATCACATATCGTGATTACTACATGAAGTAGTATCGAAATATTGGTAAAAATGAATATATTTACGTTATATCAAACTACATGAAAAACGTGAAAAAAGTCAATATTTAACCATATATGAGGATTTTAACTTCAAATCATAGAGAGAGGTTTCGTATTATTTAGATCCAAGAAAAGACATATGACAATGTTGTTTCCAATACAAATGATAAAAAATCAATGTTTTTTCATTAGTATTAACTAAAATGTTCCTGATTTTCCGTTTATATTACCGATGGAAGATGTACACGAAAATCGCTCTATTCCGGCTGAAACGTCGATATTTGCAATAAAAACAGAACTTCTCTCCTTTTCATTATCTTACTCAGTATTTTAACGAGAAACAAATAGATGATTGAAAATGAAGTATTTAAGGTTATTATCTAATCAATTATGTGTTTGCGTCATTTTTATCGTATATATAATGAATTAATACCCATAGACTGAAAATTCACAAAAACGTGGAAAACGGCAAAATATTGCCTAATTCGATGATATTTTGTTCAAGTCACATAAAGGAAAAGGGGATGATAAACGTCAAAATATTGCTAAATTCGAAGATTTTTCATACGAAACAAAAGGCAAGAAAACTTGCTTAAAATGCAATATTATGCGAAATTCTGAGATTTGAAGGCCAAATCACATATCGTGATACTACATGAAATAGAATCGAAATATTGGTAAAAATGAATATATTTACGTAGTATCAAACTACATGAAAAACGTGAAAAAAGTCAATATTTAACCATATTTGAGGATTTTAACTTCAAATCATAGAGCGAGGTTTCGTATTATTTAGATCCAAGAAAAGACATATGACAATGTTGTTTCCAATACAAATTATAAAAATCAATGTGTTTTCATTAGAATTAACTAAAATGTTCCTGATTTTCCGTTTATATTACCGAGAGAAGATGTACACGTAAAACCGCTCTAATCCGGCTGAAACGTCGATATATGCAATAAAAGCCGAACTTCTCCCCTTTTCATTATCTTACTCAGTATTTTAACGAGAAACAAATAGATGATTGAAAATGAAGTATTTAAGGTTATTATCTAATCAATTATGTGTTTGCATCATTTTTATCGTATATATATGAATTAATACCCATAGACTGAAAATTCACAAAAACGTGGAAAACGGCAAAATATTGCCTAATTCGATGATATTTTGTTTAAGTCACATAAAGGAAAAGGGGATGATAAACGTCAAAATATTGCTAAATTCGATGATTTTTCGTACGAAACAAAAGGCAAGAAAACTTGCTTAAAATGCGAAATTCTGAGATTTGAAGGCCAAATCACATATCGTGATACCACATGAAATAGTATCGAAATATTGGTAAAAATGAATATATTTACGTTATATCAAACTACATGAAAAACGTGAAAAAGTCAATATTTAACCATATATGAGGATTTTAACTTCAAATCATAGAGCGAGGTTTCGTATTATTTAGATCCAAGAAAATACATATAACCGTGTTGTTACCAATACAAATGATAAAAATCAACGTGTTTTCATTGGTATTAACTAAAATGTTCCTGATTTTCCGTTTATATTACCGATGGAAGATGTACACGAAAATCGCTCTATTCCGGCTGAAACGTCGATATATGCAATAAAAACAGAACTTCTCCCCTTTTCAATATCTTACTCAGCATTTTAACGAGAAATAAATAGTTGATTGAAAATGAAGTATTTAAGGTTATTATCTAATCAATTATGTGTTTGCATAATTTTTATCGTATATATATGAATTAATACCCATAGACTGAAAATTCACAAAAACGTGGAAAACGGCAAAATATTGCCTAATTCGATGATATTTTGTTCAAGTCACATAAAGGAAAAGGGGATGATAAACGTCAAAATATTGCTAAATTCGATGATTTTTCGTGCGAAACAAAAGGCAAGAAAACATGCTTAACAAGCAATATTATGCGAAATTCTGAGATTTGAAGGCCAAATCACATATCGTGATGCTACATGAAATAGTATCGAAATATTGGTAAAAATGAATATATTTACGTTATATCAAACTACATGAAAAACGTGAAAAAAGTCAATATTTAACCATATATGAGGATTTTAACTTCAAATCATAGAGCGAGGTTTCGCATTATTTAGATCCAAGAAAAGACATATGACAGTGTTGTTACCAATACAAATGATAAAAATCAATGTGTTTTCATTGGTATTAACTAAAATGTTCCTGATTTTCCGTTTATATTACCGATGGAAGATGTACACGTAAAACCGCTCTAATCCGGCTGAAACGTCGATATATGCAATAAAAACAGAACTTCTCCCATTAGCATATCTTACTCAGTATTTTAACGAGAAACAAATAGTTGATTGAAAATGAAGTATTTAAGGTTATTATCTAATCAATTATGTGTTTGCATAATTTTTATCGTATATATATGAATTAATACCCAAAGACTGAAAATTCACAGAAACGTGGAAAACGGCAAAATATTGCCTAATTCGATGATATTTTGTTTAAGTCACATAAAGGAAAAGGGGATGATAAACGTCAAAATATTGCTAAATTCGATGATTTTTCGTACGAAACAAAAGGCAAGAAAACTTGTTTAAAATGCAATATTATGCGAAATTCTGAGATTTGAAGGCCAAATCACATATCATGATACTACATGAAATAGTATCGAAATATTGGTAAAAAATGAATTACGTTATATCAAACTATATGAAAAACGTGAAAAAAGTCAATATCTAACCATATATGAGGATTTTAACTTCAAATCATAAGGCGAGGTTTCGCATTATTTAGATCCAAGAAAGACATATGACAGTGTTGTTACCAATACAAATGATAAAAATCAATGTGTTTTCATTGGTATTAACTAAAATGTTCCTGATTTTCCGTTTATATTACCGATGGAAGATGTACACGTAAAACCGCTCTAATCCGGCTGAAACGTCGATATATGCAATAAAAACAGAACTTCTCCCTTTTTCAATATCTTACTCAGTATTTTAACGAGAAACAAATAGTTGATTGAAAATGAAGTATTTAAGGTTATTATCTAATCAATTATGTGTTTGCATAATTTTTATCGTATGTATATGAATTAATACCCATAGACTGAAAATTCACAAAAACGTGGAAAACGGCAAAATATTGCCTAATTCGATGATATTTTGTTCAAGTCACATAAAGGAAAAGTGGATGATAAACGTCAAAATATTGCTAAATTCGAAGATTTTTCGTTCGAAACAAAAGGCAAGAAAACTTGCTTAAAATGCAATATTATGCGAAATTCTGAGATTTGAAGGCCAAATCACATATCGTGATACTACATGAAATAGTATCGAAATATTGGTAAAAATGAATATATTTACGTAATATCAAACTACATGAAAAACGTGAAAAAAGTCAATATTTAACCATATTTGAGGATTTTAACTTCAAATCATAGAGCGAGGTTTCGTATTATTTAGATCCAAGAATAGACATATGACAATGTTGTTTCCAATACAAATTATAAAAATCAATGTGTTTTCATTAGAATTAACTAAAATGTTCTTGATTTTCCGTTTATATTACCGAGGGAAGATGTACACGTAAAACCGCTCTAATCCGGCTGAAACGTCGATATATGCAATAAAAACCGAACTTCTCCCCTTTTCATTATCTTACTCAGTATTTTAACGAGAAACAAATAGATGATTGAAAATGAAGTATTTAAGGTAATTATCTAATCAATTATGTGTTTGCATCATTTTTATCGTATATATATGAATTAATACCCATAGGCTGAAAATTCACAAAAACGTGGAAAACGGCAAAATATTGCCTAGTTCGATGATATTTTGTTTAAGTCACATAAAGGAAAAGGGGATGATAAACGTCAAAATATTGCTAAATTCGATGATTTTTCGTACGAAACAAAAGGCAAGAAAACTTGCTTAAAAAGCAATATTATGCGAAATTCTGAGATTTGAAGGCCAAATCACATATCGTGATGCTACATGAAATAGTATCGAAATATTGGTAAAAATGAATATATTTACGTTATATCAAACTACATGAAAAACGTGAAAAAAGTCAATATTTAACCATATATGAGGATTTTAACTTCAAATCATAGAGCGAGGTTTCGCATTATTTAGATCCAAGAAAAGACATATGACAGTGTTGTTACCAATACAAATGATAAAAATCAATGTGTTTTCATTGGTATTAACTAAAATGTTCCTGATTTTCCGTTTATATTACCGATGGAAGATGTACACGTAAAACCGCTCTAATCCGGCTGAAACGTCGATATATGCAATAAAAACAGAACTTCTCCCCTTTTCAATATCTTACTCAGTATTTTAACGAGAAACAAATAGTTGATTGAAAATGAAGTATTTAAGGTTATTATCTAATCAATTATGTGTTTGCATAATTTTTATCGTATATATATGAATTAACTATTATTGGTATTAACTAAAATGTTCCTGATTTTCCGTTTATATTACCGATGGAAGATGTACACGTAAAACCGCTCTAATCCGGCTGAAACGTCGATATATGCAATAAAAACAAAACTTCTCCCCTTTTCAATATCTTACTCAGTATTTTAACGAGAAACAAATAGTTGATTGAAAATGAAGTATTTAAGGTTATTATCTAATCAATTATGTGTTTGCATAATTTTTATCGTATATATATGAATTAATATCCATAAACTGAAAATTCACAAAAACGTGGAAAACGGCAAAATATTGTCTAATTCGATGATATTTTGTTTAAGTCACATAAAGGAAAAGGGGATGATAAACGTCTAAATATTGCTTAATTCGATGATTTTTCGTACGAAACAAAAGGCAAGAAAACTTGCTTAAAATGCAATATTATGCGAAATTCTGAGATTTGAAGGCCAAATCACATGTGATACTACATGAAATAGTATCGAAATATTGGTAAAAATGAATATATTTACGTAGTACCAAACTACATGAAAAACGTGAAAAAAGTCACTATTTAACTATATTTGAGGATTTTAACTTCAAATCATAGAGAGAGGTTTCGTATTATTTAGATCCAAGAAAAGACATATGACAAATGTTGTTTCCAATACAAATAATAAAAATGAATGTGTTTTCATTTGAATTAACTAAAATGTTCCTGATTTTCCGTTTATATTACCGAGGGAAGATGTACACGTAAAACCGCTCTAATCCGGCTGAAACGTCGATATATGCAATAAAAACCGAACTTCTCCCCTTTTCAATATCTTACTCAGTATTTTACGAGAAACAAATAGATGATTGAAAATGAAGTATTTAAGGTTATTATCTAATCAATTATGTGTTTGCATCATTTATATCGTATATATATGAATTAATACCCATAGACTGAAAATTCACAAAAACATGGAAAACGGCAAAATATTGCCTAATTCGATGATATTTTGTTTAAGTCACATAAAGGAAAAGGGGATGATAAACGTCAAAATATTGCTAAATTCGATGATTTTTCGTACGAAACAAAAGGCAAGAAAACTGCTTAAAATGCAATATTATGCGAAATTCTGAGATTTGAAGGCCAAATCACATATCGTGATACTACATGAAATAGTATCGAAATATTGGTTAAAATAAATATATTTACGTTATATCAAACTACATGAAAAACGTGAAAAAAGTCAATATTAAACCATATATGAGGATTTTAACTTCAAATCATTGAGCGAGGTTTCGCATTATTTAGATCCAAGAAAAGACATATGACAATGTTGTTTCCAATACAAATGATAAAAATCAATGTGTTTTCATTAGAATTAACTAAAATTTTCCTGATTTTCCGTTTATATTACCGATGAAAGATGTACACGAAAATCGCTCTATTCCGGCTGAAACGTCGATATATGCAATAAAAACAGAACTTCTCCCCTTTTCAATATCTTACTCAGTATTTTAACGAGAAACAAATAGTTGATTGAAAATGAAGTATTTAAGGTTATTATCTAATCAATTATGTGTTTGCATCATTTTTATTGTATATATATGAATTAATACCAATAGACTGAAAATTCACAAAAACGTGGGAAACGGCAAAATATTGCCTAATTCGATGATATTTTGTTTAAGTCACATAAAGGAAAAGGGGATGATAAGCGTCAAAATGTACTTACCGATGGAAGATGTACACGAAAATCGCTGTATTCCGGCTGAAACGTCGATATATGCAATAAAAACAGAACTTCTCCCCTTTTCAATATCTTACTCAGTATTTTAACGAGAAACAAATAGTTGATTGAAAATGAAGTATTTAAGGTTATTATCTAATCAATTATGTGTTTGCATAATTTTTATCGTATATATATGAATTAATTCCCATAGACTGAAAATTCACAAAAACGTGGAAAACGGCAAAATATTGCCTAATTCGATGATATTTTGTTTAAGTCACATAAAGGAAAAGGGGATGATAAACGACAAAATTTTGCTAAATTCGATGATTTTTCGTACGAAACAAAAGGCAAGAAAACATGCTTAAAATGCAATATTATGCGAAATTCTGAGATTTGAAGGCCAAATCACATATCGTGATACTACATGAAGTAGTATCGAAATATTGGTAAAAATGAATATATTTACGTTATATCAAACTACATGAAAAACGTGAAAAAAGTCAATATTTAACCATATATGAGGATTTTAACTTCAAATCATAGAGAGAGGTTTCGTATTATTTAGATCCAAGAAAAGACATATGACAATGTTGTTTCCAATACAAATGATAAAAATCAATGTTTTTTCATTAGTATTAACTAAAATGTTCCTGATTTTCCGTTTATATTACCGATGGAAGATGTACACGAAAATCGCTCTATTCCGGCTGAAACGTCGATATTTGCAATAAAAACAGAACTTCTCTCCTTTTCATTATCTTACTCAGTATTTTAACGAGAAACAAATAGATGATTGAAAATGAAGTATTTAAGGTTATTATCTAATCAATTATGTGTTTGCGTCATTTTTATCGTATATATAATGAATTAATACCCATAGACTGAAAATTCACAAAAACGTGGAAAACGGCAAAATATTGCCTAATTCGATGATATTTTGTTCAAGTCACATAAAGGAAAAGGGGATGATAAACTTCAAAATATTGCTAAAATCGAAGATTTTTCATACGAAACAAAAGGCAAGAAAACTTGCTTAAAATGCAATATTATGCGAAATTCTGAGATTTGAAGGCCAAATCACATATCGTGATACTACATGAAATAGAATCGAAATATTGGTAAAAATGAATATATTTACGAAGTATCAAACTACATGAAAAACGTGAAAAAAGTCAATATTTAACCATATTTGAGGATTTTAACTTCAAATCATAGAGCGAGGTTTCGTATTATTTAGATCCAAGAAAAGACATATGACAATGTTGTTTCCAATACAAATTATAAAAATCAATGTGTTTTCATTAGAATTAACTAAAATGTTCCTGATTTTCCGTTTATATTACCGAGGGAAGATGTACACGTAAAACCGCTCTAATCCGGCTGAAACGTCGATATATGCAATAAAAGCCGAACTTCTCCCCTTTTCATTATCTTACTCAGTATTTTAACGAGAAACAAATAGATGATTGAAAATGAAGTATTTAAGGTTATTATCTAATCAATTATGTGTTTGCATCATTTTTATCGTATATATATGAATTAATACCCATAGACTGAAAATTCACAAAAACGTGGAAAACGGCAAAATATTGCCTAATTCGATGATATTTTGTTTAAGTCACATAAAGGAAAAGGGGATGATAAACGTCAAAATATTGCTAAATTCGATGATTTTTCGTACGAAACAAAAGGCAAGAAAACTTGCTTAAAATGCGAAATTCTGAGATTTGAAGGCCAAATCACATATCGTGATACTACATGAAATAGTATCGAAATATTGGTAAAAATGAATATATTTACGTTATATCAAACTACATGAAAAACGTGAAAAAAGTCAATATTTAACCATATATGAGGATTTTACCTTCAAATCATAGAGCGAGGTTTCGTATTATTTAGATCCAAGAAAATACATATAACCGTGTTGTTACCAATACAAATGATAAAAATCAACGTGTTTTCATTGGTATTAACTAAAATGTTCCTGATTTTCCGTTTATATTACCGATGGAAGATGTACACGAAAATCGTTCTATTCCGGCTGAAACGTCGATATATGCAATAAAAACAGAACTTCTCCCCTTTTCAATATCTTACTCAGCATTTTAACGAGAAATAAATAGTTGATTGAAAATGAAGTATTTAAGGTTATTATCTAATCAATTATGTGTTTGCATAATTTTTATCGTATATATATGAATTAATACCCATAGACTGAAAATTCACAAAAATGTGGAAAACGGCAAAATATTGCCTAATTCGATGATATTTTGTTCAAGTCACATAAAGGAAAAGGGGATGATAAACGTCAAAATATTGCTAAATTCGATGATTTTTCGTGCGAAACAAAAGGCAAGAAAACATGCTTAACAAGCAATATTATGCGAAATTCTGAGATTTGAAGGCCAAATCACATATCGTGATGCTACATGAAATAGTATCGAAATATTGGTAAAAATGAATATATTTACGTTATATCAAACTACATGAAAAACGTGAAAAAAGTCAATATTTAACCATATATGAGGATTTTAACTTCAAATCATAGAGCGAGGTTTCGCATTATTTAGATCCAAGAAAAGACATATGACAGTGTTGTTACCAATACAAATGATAAAAATCAATGTGTTTTCATTGGTATTAACTAAAATGTTCCTGATTTTCCGTTTATATTACCGATGGAAGATGTACACGTAAAACCGCTCTAATCCGGCTGAAACGTCGATATATGCAATAAAAACAGAACTTCTCCCCTTTTCAATATCTTACTCAGTATTTTAACGAGAAACAAATAGTTGATTGAAAATGAAGTATTTAAGGTTATTATCTAATCAATTATGTGTTTGCATAATTTTTATCGTATATATATGAATTAACTATTATTGGTATTAACTAAAATGTTCCTGATTTTCCGTTTATATTACCGATGGAAGATGTACACGTAAAACCGCTCTAATCCGGCTGAAACGTCGATATATGCAATAAAAACAAAACTTCTCCCCTTTTCAATATCTTACTCAGTATTTTAACGAGAAACAAATAGTTGATTGAAAATGAAGTATTTAAGGTTATTATCTAATCAATTATGTGTTTGCATAATTTTTATCGTATATATATGAAATAATATCCATAAACTGATAATTCACAAAAACGTGGAAAACGGCAAAATATTGTCTAATTCGATGATATTTTGTTTAAGTCACATAAAGGAAAAGGGGATGATAAACGTCTAAATATTGCTTAATTCGATGATTTTTCGTACGAAACAAAAGGCAAGAAAACTTGCTTAAAATGCAATATTATGCGAAATTCTGAGATTTGAAGGCCAAATCACATGTGATACTACATGAAATAGTATCGAAATATTGGTAAAAATGAATATATTTACGTAGTATCAAACTACATGAAAAACGTGAAAAAAGTCACTATTTAACCATATTTGAGGATTTTAACTTCAAATCATAGAGAGAGGTTTCGTATTATTTAGATCCAAGAAAAGACATATGACAAATGTTGTTTCCAATACAAATAATAAAAATGAATGTGTTTTCATTTGAATTAACTAAAATGTTCCTGATTTTCCGTTTATATTACCGAGGGAAGATGTACACGTAAAACCGCTCTAATCCGGCTGAAACGTCGATATATGCAATAAAAACCGAACTTCTCCCCTTTTCAATATCTTACTCAGTATTTTACGAGAAACAAATAGATGATTGAAAATGAAGTATTTAAGGTTATTATCTAATCAATTATGTGTTTGCATCATTTATATCGTATATATATGAATTAATACCCATAGACTGAAAATTCACAAAAACATGGAAAACGGCAAAATATTGCCTAATTCGATGATATTTTGTTTAAGTCACATAAAGGAAAAGGGGATGATAAACGTCAAAATATTGCTAAATTCGATGATTTTTCGTACGAAACAAAAGGCAAGAAAACTTGCTTAAAATGCAAAATTATGCGAAATTCTGAGATTTGAAGGCCAAATCACATATCGTGATACTACATGAAATAGAATCGAAATATTGGTAAAAATGAATATATTTACGTAGTATCAAACTACATGAAAAACGTGAAAAAAGTCACTATTTAACCATATTTGAGGATTTTAACTTCAAATCATAGAGCGAGGTTTCGTTTTATTTAGATCCAAGAAAAGACATATGACAATGTTGTTTCCAATACAAATTATAAAAATCAATGTGTTTTCATTAGAATTAACTAAAATGTTCTTGATTTTCCGTTTATATTACCGAGGGAAGATGTACACGTAAAACCGCTTTAATCCGCTTGAAACTTCGATATATGCAATAAAAACCGAACTTCTCCCCTTTTCATTATCTTACTCAGTATTTTAACGAGAAACAAATAGATGATTGAAAATGAAGTATTTAAGGTTATTATCTAATCAATTATGTGTTTGCATCATTTTTATCGTATATATATGAATTAATACCCATAGACTGAAAATTCACAAAAACGTGGAAAACGGCAAAATATTGCCTAATTCGATGATATTTTGTTTAAGTCACATAAAGGAAAAGGGGATGATAAACGTCAAAATATTGCTAAATACGATGATTTTTCGTACGAAACAAAAGGCAAGAAAACTTGCTTAAAATGCAATATTATGCGAAATTCTGAGATTTGAAGGCCAAATCACATATCGTGATACTACATGAAATAGTATCGAAATATTGGTTAAAATAAATATATTTACGTTATATCAAACTACATGAAAAACGTGAAAAAAGTCAATATTAAACCATATATGAGGATTTTAACTTCAAATCATTGAGCGAGGTTTCGCATTATTTAGATCCAAGAAAAGACATATGACAATGTTGTTTCCAATACAAATGATAAAAATCAATGTGTTTTCATTAGAATTAACTAAAATGTTCCTGATTTTCCGTTTATATTACCGATGAAAGATGTACACGAAAATCGCTCTATTCCGGCTGAAACGTCGATATATGCAATAAAAACAGAACTTCTCCCCTTTTCAATATCTTACTCAGTATTTTAACGAGAAACAAATAGTTGATTGAAAATGAAGTATTTAAGGTTATTATCTAATCAATTATGTGTTTGCATCATTTTTATTGTATATATATGAATTAATACCAATAGACTGAAAATTCACAAAAACGTGGGAAACTGCAAAATATTGCCTTATTCGATGATATTTTGTTTAAGTCACATAAAGGAAAAGGGGATGATAAGCGTCAAAATGTACTTACCGATGGAAGATGTACACGAAAATCGCTGTATTCCGGCTGAAACGTCGATATATGCAATAAAAACAGAACTTCTCCCCTTTTCAATATCTTACTCAGTATTTTAACGAGAAACAAATAGTTGATTGAAAATGAAGTATTTAAGGTTATTATCTAATCAATTATGTGTTTGCATAATTTTTATCGTATATATATGAATTAATTCCCATAGACTGAAAATTCACAAAAACGTGGAAAACGGCAAAATATTGCCTAATTCGATGATATTTTGTTTAAGTCACATAAAGGAAAAGGGGATGATAAACGACAAAATTTTGCTAAATTCGATGATTTTTCGTACGAAACAAAAGGCAAGAAAACATGCTTAAAATGCAATATTATGCGAAATTCTGAGATTTGAAGGCCAAATCACATATCGTGATACTACATGAAATAGTATCGAAATATTGGTAAAAATGAATATATTTACGTTATATCAAACTACATGAAAAACGTGAAAAAAGTCAATATTTAACCATATATTAGGATTTTAACTTCAAATCATAGAGCGAGGTTTCGTATTATTTAGATCCAAGAAAAGACATATGACAGTGTTGTTAACAATACAAATGATAAAAATCAATGTGTTTTCATTGGTATTAACTAAAATGTTCCTGATTTTCCGTTTATATTACCGATGGAAGATATACATGAAAATCGCTCTATTCCGGCTGAAACGTCGATATATGCAATAAAAACAGAACTTCTCTCCTTTTTAATATCTTACTCAGTATTTTAACGAGAAACAAATAGTTGATTGAAAATGAAGTATTTAAGGTTATTATCTAATCAATTATGTGTTTGCATAATTTTTATCGTATATATATGAATTAATACCCAAAGACTGAAAATTCACAGAAACGTGGAAAACGGCAAAATATTGCCTAATTCGATGATATTTTGTTTAAGTCACATAAAGGAAAAGGGGATGATAAACGTCAAAATATTGCTAAATTCGATGATTTTTCGTACGAAACAAAAGGCAATAAAACTTGCTTAAAAAGCAATATTATGCGAAATTCTGAGATTTGAAGGCCAAATCACATATCGTGATGCTACATGAAATAGTATCGAAATATTGGTAAAAATGAATATATTTACGTTATATCAAACTACATGAAAAACGTGAAAAAAGTCAATATTTAACCATATATGAGGATTTTAACTTCAAATCATAGAGCGAGGTTTCGCATTATTTAGATCCAAGAAAAGACATATGACAATGTTGTTTCCAATACAAATGATAAAAATCAATGTGTTTTCATTAGAATTAACTAAAATTTTCCTGATTTTCCGTTTATATTACCGATGAAAGATGTACACGAAAATCGCTCTATTCCGGCTGAAACGTCGATATATGCAATAAAAACAGAACTTCTCCCCTTTTCAATATCTTACTCAGTATTTTAACGAGAAACAAATAGTTGATTGAAAATGAAGTATTTAAGGTTATTATCTAATCAATTATGTGTTTGCATCATTTTTATTGTATATATATGAATTAATACCAATAGACTGAAAATTCACAAAAACGTGGGAAACGGCAAAATATTGCCTAATTCGATGATATTTTGTTTAAGTCACATAAAGGAAAAGGGGATGATAAGCGTCAAAATGTACTTACCGATGGAAGATGTACACGAAAATCGCTGTATTCCGGCTGAAACGTCGATATATGCAATAAAAACAGAACTTCTCCCCTTTTCAATATCTTACTCAGTATTTTAACGAGAAACAAATAGTTGATTGAAAATGAAGTATTTAAGGTTATTATCTAATCAATTATGTGTTTGCATAATTTTTATCGTATATATATGAATTAATTCCCATAGACTGAAAATTCACAAAAACGTGGAAAACGGCAAAATATTGCCTAATTCGATGATATTTTGTTTAAGTCACATAAAGGAAAAGGGGATGATAAACGACAAAATTTTGCTAAATTCGATGATTTTTCGTACGAAACAAAAGGCAAGAAAACATGCTTAAAATGCAATATTATGCGAAATTCTGAGATTTGAAGGCCAAATCACATATCGTGATACTACATGAAGTAGTATCGAAATATTGGTAAAAATGAATATATTTACGTTATATCAAACTACATGAAAAACGTGAAAAAAGTCAATATTTAACCATATATGAGGATTTTAACTTCAAATCATAGAGAGAGGTTTCGTATTATTTAGATCCAAGAAAAGACATATGACAATGTTGTTTCCAATACAAATGATAAAAATCAATGTTTTTTCATTAGTATTAACTAAAATGTTCCTGATTTTCCGTTTATATTACCGATGGAAGATGTACACGAAAATCGCTCTATTCCGGCTGAAACGTCGATATTTGCAATAAAAACAGAACTTCTCTCCTTTTCATTATCTTACTCAGTATTTTAACGAGAAACAAATAGATGATTGAAAATGAAGTATTTAAGGTTATTATCTAATCAATTATGTGTTTGCGTCATTTTTATCGTATATATAATGAATTAATACCCATAGACTGAAAATTCACAAAAACGTGGAAAACGGCAAAATATTGCCTAATTCGATGATATTTTGTTCAAGTCACATAAAGGAAAAGGGGATGATAAACGTCAAAATATTGCTAAATTCGAAGATTTTTCATACGAAACAAAAGGCAAGAAAACTTGCTTAAAATGCAATATTATGCGAAATTCTGAGATTTGAAGGCCAAATCACATATCGTGATACTACATGAAATAGAATCGAAATATTGGTAAAAATGAATATATTTACGAAGTATCAAACTACATGAAAAACGTGAAAAAAGTCAATATTTAACCATATTTGAGGATTTTAACTTCAAATCATAGAGCGAGGTTTCGTATTATTTAGATCCAAGAAAAGACATATGACAATGTTGTTTCCAATACAAATTATAAAAATCAATGTGTTTTCATTAGAATTAACTAAAATGTTCCTGATTTTCCGTTTATATTACCGAGGGAAGATGTACACGTAAAACCGCTCTAATCCGGCTGAAACGTCGATATATGCAATAAAAGCCGAACTTCTCCCCTTTTCATTATCTTACTCAGTATTTTAACGAGAAACAAATAGATGATTGAAAATGAAGTATTTAAGGTTATTATCTAATCAATTATGTGTTTGCATCATTTTTATCGTATATATATGAATTAATACCCATAGACTGAAAATTCACAAAAACGTGGAAAACGGCAAAATATTGCCTAATTCGATGATATTTTGTTTAAGTCACATAAAGGAAAAGGGGATGATAAACGTCAAAATATTGCTAAATTCGATGATTTTTCGTACGAAACAAAAGGCAAGAAAACTTGCTTAAAATGCGAAATTCTGAGATTTGAAGGCCAAATCACATATCGTGATACTACATGAAATAGTATCGAAATATTGGTAAAAATGAATATATTTACGTTATATCAAACTACATGAAAAACGTGAAAAAAGTCAATATTTAACCATATATGAGGATTTTACCTTCAAATCATAGAGCGAGGTTTCGTATTATTTAGATCCAAGAAAATACATATAACCGTGTTGTTACCAATACAAATGATAAAAATCAACGTGTTTTCATTGGTATTAACTAAAATGTTCCTGATTTTCCGTTTATATTACCGATGGAAGATGTACACGAAAATCGTTCTATTCCGGCTGAAACGTCGATATATGCAATAAAAACAGAACTTCTCCCCTTTTCAATATCTTACTCAGCATTTTAACGAGAAATAAATAGTTGATTGAAAATGAAGTATTTAAGGTTATTATCTAATCAATTATGTGTTTGCATAATTTTTATCGTATATATATGAATTAATACCCATAGACTGAAAATTCACAAAAATGTGGAAAACGGCAAAATATTGCCTAATTCGATGATATTTTGTTCAAGTCACATAAAGGAAAAGGGGATGATAAACGTCAAAATATTGCTAAATTCGATGATTTTTCGTGCGAAACAAAAGGCAAGAAAACATGCTTAACAAGCAATATTATGCGAAATTCTGAGATTTGAAGGCCAAATCACATATCGTGATGCTACATGAAATAGTATCGAAATATTGGTAAAAATGAATATATTTACGTTATATCAAACTACATGAAAAACGTGAAAAAAGTCAATATTTAACCATATATGAGGATTTTAACTTCAAATCATAGAGCGAGGTTTCGCATTATTTAGATCCAAGAAAAGACATATGACAGTGTTGTTACCAATACAAATGATAAAAATCAATGTGTTTTCATTGGTATTAACTAAAATGTTCCTGATTTTCCGTTTATATTACCGATGGAAGATGTACACGTAAAACCGCTCTAATCCGGCTGAAACGTCGATATATGCAATAAAAACAGAACTTCTCCCCTTTAGCATATCTTACTCAGTATTTTAACGAGAAACAAATAGTTGATTGAAAATGAAGTATTTAAGGTTATTATCTAATCAATTATGTGTTTGCATAATTTTTATCGTATATATATGAATTAATACCCAAAGACTGAAAATTCACAGAAACGTGGAAAACGGCAAAATATTGCCTAATTCGATGATATTTTGTTTAAGTCACATAAAGGAAAAGGGGATGATAAACGTCAAAATATTGCTAAATTCGAAGATTTTTCGTTCGAAACAAAAGGCAAGAAAACTTGCTTAAAATGCAATATTATGCGAAATTCTGAGATTTGAAGGCCAAATCACATATCATGATACTACATGAAATAGTATCGAAATATTGGTAAAAATGAATTACGTTATATCAAACTATATGAAAAACGTGAAAAAAGTCAATATCTAACCATATATGAGGATTTTAACTTCAAATCATAGAGCGAGGTTTCGTATTATTTAGATCCAAGAATAGACATATGACAATGTTGTTTCCAATACAAATTATAAAAATCAATGTGTTTTCATTAGAATTAACTAAAATGTTCTTGATTTTCCGTTTATATTACCGAGGGAAGATGTACACGTAAAACCGCTCTAATCCGGCTGAAACGTCGATATATGCAATAAAAACCGAACTTCTCCCCTTTTCATTATCTTACTCAGTATTTTAACGAGAAACAAATAGATGATTGAAAATGAAGTATTTAAGGTAATTATCTAATCAATTATGTGTTTGCATCATTTTTATGGTATATATATGAATTAATACCCATAGGCTGAAAATTCACAAAAACGTGGAAAACGGCAAAATATTGCCTAGTTCGATGATATTTTGTTTAAGTCACATAAAGGAAAAGGGGATGATAAACGTCAAAATATTGCTAAATTCGATGATTTTTCGTACGAAACAAAAGGCAATAAAACTTGCTTAAAAAGCAATATTATGCGAAATTCTGAGATTTGAAGGCCAAATCACATATCGTGATGCTACATGAAATAGTATCGAAATATTGGTAAAAATGAATATATTTACGTTATATCAAACTACATGAAAAACGTGAAAAAAGTCAATATTTAACCATATATGAGGATTTTAACTTCAAATCATAGAGCGAGGTTTCGCATTATTTAGATCCAAGAAAAGACATATGACAGTGTTGTTACCAATACAAATGATAAAAATCAATGTGTTTTCATTGGTATTAACTAAAATGTTCCTGATTTTCCGTTTATATTACCGATGGAAGATGTACACGTAAAACCGCTCTAATCCGGCTGAAACGTCGATATATGCAATAAAAACAGAACTTCTCCCCTTTTCAATATCTTACTCAGTATTTTAACGAGAAACAAATAGTTGATTGAAAATGAAGTATTTAAGGTTATTATCTAATCAATTATGTGTTTGCATAATTTTTATCGTATATATATGAATTAACTATTATTGGTATTAACTAAAATGTTCCTGATTTTCCGTTTATATTACCGATGGAAGATGTACACGTAAAACCGCTCTAATCCGGCTGAAACGTCGATATATGCAATAAAAACAAAACTTCTCCCCTTTTCAATATCTTACTCAGTATTTTAACGAGAAACAAATAGTTGATTGAAAATGAAGTATTTAAGGTTATTATCTAATCAATTATGTGTTTGCATAATTTTTATCGTATATATATGAAATAATATCCATAAACTGATAATTCACAAAAACGTGGAAAACGGCAAAATATTGTCTAATTCGATGATATTTTGTTTAAGTCACATAAAGGAAAAGGGGATGATAAACGTCTAAATATTGCTTAATTCGATGATTTTTCGTACGAAACAAAAGGCAAGAAAACTTGCTTAAAATGCAATATTATGCGAAATTCTGAGATTTGAAGGCCAAATCACATGTGATACTACATGAAATAGTATCGAAATATTGGTAAAAATGAATATATTTACGTAGTATCAAACTACATGAAAAACGTGAAAAAAGTCACTATTTAACCATATTTGAGGATTTTAACTTCAAATCATAGAGAGAGGTTTCGTATTATTTAGATCCAAGAAAAGACATATGACAAATGTTGTTTCCAATACAAATAATAAAAATGAATGTGTTTTCATTTGAATTAACTAAAATGTTCCTGATTTTCCGTTTATATTACCGAGGGAAGATGTACACGTAAAACCGCTCTAATCCGGCTGAAACGTCGATATATGCAATAAAAACCGAACTTCTCCCCTTTTCAATATCTTACTCAGTATTTTACGAGAAACAAATAGATGATTGAAAATGAAGTATTTAAGGTTATTATCTAATCAATTATGTGTTTGCATCATTTATATCGTATATATATGAATTAATACCCATAGACTGAAAATTCACAAAAACATGGAAAACGGCAAAATATTGCCTAATTCGATGATATTTTGTTTAAGTCACATAAAGGAAAAGGGGATGATAAACGTCAAAATATTGCTAAATTCGATGATTTTTCGTACGAAACAAAAGGCAAGAAAACTTGCTTAAAATGCAAAATTATGCGAAATTCTGAGATTTGAAGGCCAAATCACATATCGTGATACTACATGAAATAGAATCGAAATATTGGTAAAAATGAATATATTTACGTAGTATCAAACTACATGAAAAACGTGAAAAAAGTCACTATTTAACCATATTTGAGGATTTTAACTTCAAATCATAGAGCGAGGTTTCGTTTTATTTAGATCCAAGAAAAGACATATGACAATGTTGTTTCCAATACAAATTATAAAAATCAATGTGTTTTCATTAGAATTAACTAAAATGTTCTTGATTTTCCGTTTATATTACCGAGGGAAGATGTACACGTAAAACCGCTTTAATCCGCTTGAAACTTCGATATATGCAATAAAAACCGAACTTCTCCCCTTTTCATTATCTTACTCAGTATTTTAACGAGAAACAAATAGATGATTGAAAATGAAGTATTTAAGGTTATTATCTAATCAATTATGTGTTTGCATCATTTTTATCGTATATATATGAATTAATACCCATAGACTGAAAATTCACAAAAACGTGGAAAACGGCAAAATATTGCCTAATTCGATGATATTTTGTTTAAGTCACATAAAGGAAAAGGGGATGATAAACGTCAAAATATTGCTAAATACGATGATTTTTCGTACGAAACAAAAGGCAAGAAAACTTGCTTAAAATGCAATATTATGCGAAATTCTGAGATTTGAAGGCCAAATCACATATCGTGATACTACATGAAATAGTATCGAAATATTGGTTAAAATAAATATATTTACGTTATATCAAACTACATGAAAAACGTGAAAAAAGTCAATATTAAACCATATATGAGGATTTTAACTTCAAATCATTGAGCGAGGTTTCGCATTATTTAGATCCAAGAAAAGACATATGACAATGTTGTTTCCAATACAAATGATAAAAATCAATGTGTTTTCATTAGAATTAACTAAAATGTTCCTGATTTTCCGTTTATATTACCGATGAAAGATGTACACGAAAATCGCTCTATTCCGGCTGAAACGTCGATATATGCAATAAAAACAGAACTTCTCCCCTTTTCAATATCTTACTCAGTATTTTAACGAGAAACAAATAGTTGATTGAAAATGAAGTATTTAAGGTTATTATCTAATCAATTATGTGTTTGCATCATTTTTATTGTATATATATGAATTAATACCAATAGACTGAAAATTCACAAAAACGTGGGAAACTGCAAAATATTGCCTTATTCGATGATATTTTGTTTAAGTCACATAAAGGAAAAGGGGATGATAAGCGTCAAAATGTACTTACCGATGGAAGATGTACACGAAAATCGCTGTATTCCGGCTGAAACGTCGATATATGCAATAAAAACAGAACTTCTCCCCTTTTCAATATCTTACTCAGTATTTTAACGAGAAACAAATAGTTGATTGAAAATGAAGTATTTAAGGTTATTATCTAATCAATTATGTGTTTGCATAATTTTTATCGTATATATATGAATTAATTCCCATAGACTGAAAATTCACAAAAACGTGGAAAACGGCAAAATATTGCCTAATTCGATGATATTTTGTTTAAGTCACATAAAGGAAAAGGGGATGATAAACGACAAAATTTTGCTAAATTCGATGATTTTTCGTACGAAACAAAAGGCAAGAAAACATGCTTAAAATGCAATATTATGCGAAATTCTGAGATTTGAAGGCCAAATCACATATCGTGATACTACATGAAATAGTATCGAAATATTGGTAAAAATGAATATATTTACGTTATATCAAACTACATGAAAAACGTGAAAAAAGTCAATATTTAACCATATATTAGGATTTTAACTTCAAATCATAGAGCGAGGTTTCGTATTATTTAGATCCAAGAAAAGACATATGACAGTGTTGTTAACAATACAAATGATAAAAATCAATGTGTTTTCATTGGTATTAACTAAAATGTTCCTGATTTTCCGTTTATATTACCGATGGAAGATATACATGAAAATCGCTCTATTCCGGCTGAAACGTCGATATATGCAATAAAAACAGAACTTCTCCCCTTTTTAATATCTTACTCAGTATTTTAACGAGAAACAAATAGTTGATTGAAAATGAAGTATTTAAGGTTATTATCTAATCAATTATGTGTTTGCATAATTTTTATCGTATATATATGAATTAATACCCAAAGACTGAAAATTCACAGAAACGTGGAAAACGGCAAAATATTGCCTAATTCGATGATATTTTGTTTAAGTCACATAAAGGAAAAGGGGATGATAAACGTCAAAATATTGCTAAATTCGATGATTTTTCGTACGAAACAAAAGGCAATAAAACTTGCTTAAAAAGCAATATTATGCGAAATTCTGAGATTTGAAGGCCAAATCACATATCGTGATGCTACATGAAATAGTATCGAAATATTGGTAAAAATGAATATATTTACGTTATATCAAACTACATGAAAAACGTGAAAAAAGTCAATATTTAACCATATATGAGGATTTTAACTTCAAATCATAGAGCGAGGTTTCGCATTATTTAGATCCAAGAAAAGACATATGACAGTGTTGTTACCAATACAAATGATAAAAATCAATGTGTTTTCATTGGTATTAACTAAAATGTTCCTGATTTTCCGTTTATATTACCGATGGAAGATGTACACGTAAAACCGCTCTAATCCGGCTGAAACGTCGATATATGCAATAAAAACAGAACTTCTCCCCTTTTCAATATCTTACTCAGTATTTTAACGAGAAACAAATAGTTGATTGAAAATGAAGTATTTAAGGTTATTATCTAATCAATTATGTGTTTGCATAATTTTTATCGTATATATATGAATTAACTATTATTGGTATTAACTAAAATGTTCCTGATTTTCCGTTTATATTACCGATGGAAGATGTACACGTAAAACCGCTCTAATCCGGCTGAAACGTCGATATATGCAATAAAAACAAAACTTCTCCCCTTTTCAATATCTTACTCAGTATTTTAACGAGAAACAAATAGTTGATTGAAAATGAAGTATTTAAGGTTATTATCTAATCAATTATGTGTTTGCATAATTTTTATCGTATATATATGAAATAATATCCATAAACTGATAATTCACAAAAACGTGGAAAACGGCAAAATATTGTCTAATTCGATGATATTTTGTTTAAGTCACATAAAGGAAAAGGGGATGATAAACGTCTAAATATTGCTTAATTCGATGATTTTTCGTACGAAACAAAAGGCAAGAAAACTTGCTTAAAATGCAATATTATGCGAAATTCTGAGATTTGAAGGCCAAATCACATGTGATACTACATGAAATAGTATCGAAATATTGGTAAAAATGAATATATTTACGTAGTATCAAACTACATGAAAAACGTGAAAAAAGTCACTATTTAACCATATTTGAGGATTTTAACTTCAAATCATAGAGAGAGGTTTCGTATTATTTAGATCCAAGAAAAGACATATGACAAATGTTGTTTCCAATACAAATAATAAAAATGAATGTGTTTTCATTTGAATTAACTAAAATGTTCCTGATTTTCCGTTTATATTACCGAGGGAAGATGTACACGTAAAACCGCTCTAATCCGGCTGAAACGTCGATATATGCAATAAAAACCGAACTTCTCCCCTTTTCAATATCTTACTCAGTATTTTACGAGAAACAAATAGATGATTGAAAATGAAGTATTTAAGGTTATTATCTAATCAATTATGTGTTTGCATCATTTATATCGTATATATATGAATTAATACCCATAGACTGAAAATTCACAAAAACATGGAAAACGGCAAAATATTGCCTAATTCGATGATATTTTGTTTAAGTCACATAAAGGAAAAGGGGATGATAAACGTCAAAATATTGCTAAATTCGATGATTTTTCGTACGAAACAAAGGGCAAGAAAACTTGCTTAAAATGCAAAATTATGCGAAATTCTGAGATTTGAAGGCCAAATCACATATCGTGATACTACATGAAATAGAATCGAAATATTGGTAAAAATGAATATATTTACGTAGTATCAAACTACATGAAAAACGTGAAAAAAGTCACTATTTAACCATATTTGAGGATTTTAACTTCAAATCATAGAGCGAGGTTTCGTTTTATTTAGATCCAAGAAAAGACATATGACAATGTTGTTTCCAATACAAATTATAAAAATCAATGTGTTTTCATTAGAATTAACTAAAATGTTCTTGATTTTCCGTTTATATTACCGAGGGAAGATGTACACGTAAAACCGCTTTAATCCGCTTGAAACTTCGATATATGCAATAAAAACCGAACTTCTCCCCTTTTCATTATCTTACTCAGTATTTTAACGAGAAACAAATAGATGATTGAAAATGAAGTATTTAAGGTTATTATCTAATCAATTATGTGTTTGCATCATTTTTATCGTATATATATGAATTAATACCCATAGACTGAAAATTCACAAAAACGTGGAAAACGGCAAAATATTGCCTAATTCGATGATATTTTGTTTAAGTCACATAAAGGAAAAGGGGATGATAAACGTCAAAATATTGCTAAATACGATGATTTTTCGTACGAAACAAAAGGCAAGAAAACTTGCTTAAAATGCAATATTATGCGAAATTCTGAGATTTGAAGGCCAAATCACATATCGTGATACTACATGAAATAGTATCGAAATATTGGTTAAAATAAATATATTTACGTTATATCAAACTACATGAAAAACGTGAAAAAAGTCAATATTAAACCATATATGAGGATTTTAACTTCAAATCATTGAGCGAGGTTTCGCATTATTTAGATCCAAGAAAAGACATATGACAATGTTGTTTCCAATACAAATGATAAAAATCAATGTGTTTTCATTAGAATTAACTAAAATGTTCCTGATTTTCCGTTTATATTACCGATGAAAGATGTACACGAAAATCGCTCTATTCCGGCTGAAACGTCGATATATGCAATAAAAACAGAACTTCTCCCCTTTTCAATATCTTACTCAGTATTTTAACGAGAAACAAATAGTTGATTGAAAATGAAGTATTTAAGGTTATTATCTAATCAATTATGTGTTTGCATCATTTTTATTGTATATATATGAATTAATACCAATAGACTGAAAATTCACAAAAACGTGGGAAACTGCAAAATATTGCCTTATTCGATGATATTTTGTTTAAGTCACATAAAGGAAAAGGGGATGATAAGCGTCAAAATGTACTTACCGATGGAAGATGTACACGAAAATCGCTGTATTCCGGCTGAAACGTCGATATATGCAATAAAAACAGAACTTCTCCCCTTTTCAATATCTTACTCAGTATTTTAACGAGAAACAAATAGTTGATTGAAAATGAAGTATTTAAGGTTATTATCTAATCAATTATGTGTTTGCATAATTTTTATCGTATATATATGAATTAATTCCCATAGACTGAAAATTCACAAAAACGTGGAAAACGGCAAAATATTGCCTAATTCGATGATATTTTGTTTAAGTCACATAAAGGAAAAGGGGATGATAAACGACAAAATTTTGCTAAATTCGATGATTTTTCGTACGAAACAAAAGGCAAGAAAACATGCTTAAAATGCAATATTATGCGAAATTCTGAGATTTGAAGGCCAAATCACATATCGTGATACTACATGAAATAGTATCGAAATATTGGTAAAAATGAATATATTTACGTTATATCAAACTACATGAAAAACGTGAAAAAAGTCAATATTTAACCATATATTAGGATTTTAACTTCAAATCATAGAGCGAGGTTTCGTATTATTTAGATCCAAGAAAAGACATATGACAGTGTTGTTAACAATACAAATGATAAAAATCAATGTGTTTTCATTGGTATTAACTAAAATGTTCCTGATTTTCCGTTTATATTACCGATGGAAGATATACATGAAAATCGCTCTATTCCGGCTGAAACGTCGATATATGCAATAAAAACAGAACTTCTCCCCTTTTTAATATCTTACTCAGTATTTTAACGAGAAACAAATAGTTGATTGAAAATGAAGTATTTAAGGTTATTATCTAATCAATTATGTGTTTGCATAATTTTTATCGTATATATATGAATTAATACCCAAAGACTGAAAATTCACAGAAACGTGGAAAACGGCAAAATATTGCCTAATTCGATGATATTTTGTTTAAGTCACATAAAGGAAAAGGGGATGATAAACGTCAAAATATTGCTAAATTCGATGATTTTTCGTACGAAACAAAAGGCAAGAAAACTTGCTTAAAATGCAATATTATGCGAAATTCTGAGATTTGAAGGCCAAATCACATATCGTGATACTACATGAAATAGTATCGAAATATTGGTAAAAATGAATATATTTACGTTATATCAAACTATATGAAAAACGTGAAAAAAGTCAATATCTAACCATATATGAGGATTTTAACTTCAAATCATAGAGCGAGGTTTCGCATTATTTAGATCCAAGAAAGACATATGACAGTGTTGTTACCAATACAAATGATAAAAATCAATGTGTTTTCATTGGTATTAACTAAAATGTTCCTGATTTTCCGTTTATATTACCGATGGAAGATGTACACGTAAAACCGCTCTAATCCGGCTGAAACGTCGATATATGCAATAAAAACAGAACTTCTCCCCTTTTCAATATCTTACTCAGTATTTTAACGAGAAACAAATAGTTGATTGAAAATGAAGTATTTAAGGTTATTATCTAATCAATTATGTGTTTGCATCATTTTTATCGTATATATATGAATTAATACCCATAGGCTGAAAATTCACAAAAACGTGGAAAACGGCAAAATATTGCCTACTTCGATGATATTTTGTTTAAGTCACATAAAGGAAAAGGGGATGATAAACGTCAAAATATTGCTAAATTCGATGATTTTTCGTACGAAACAAAAGGCAAGAAAACTTGCTTAAAAAGCAATATTATGCGAAATTCTGAGATTTGAAGGCCAAATCACATATCGTGATGCTACGTGAAATAGTATCGAAATATTGGTAAAAATGAATATATTTACGTTATATCAAACTACATGAAAAACGTGAAAAAAGTCAATATTTAACCATATATTAGGATTTTAACTTCAAATCATAGAGCGAGGTTTCGTATTATTTAGATCCAAGAAAAGACATATGACAGTGTTGTTAACAATACAAATGATAAAAATCAATGTGTTTTCATTGGTATTAACTAAAATGTTCCTGATTTTCCGTTTATATTACCGATGGAAGATATACATGAAAATCGCTCTATTCCGGCTGAAACGTCGATATATGCAATAAAAACAGAACTTCTCCCCTTTTTAATATCTTACTCAGTATTTTAACGAGAAACAAATAGTTGATTGAAAATGAAGTATTTAAGGTTATTATCTAATCAATTATGTGTTTGCATAATTTTTATCGTATATATATGAATTAATACCCAAAGACTGAAAATTCACAGAAACGTGGAAAACGGCAAAATATTGCCTAATTCGATGATATTTTGTTTAAGTCACATAAAGGAAAAGGGGATGATAAACGTCAAAATATTGCTAAATTCGATGATTTTTCGTACGAAACAAAAGGCAAGAAAACTTGCTTAAAATGCAATATTATGCGAAATTCTGAGATTTGAAGGCCAAATCACATATCGTGATACTACATGAAATAGTATCGAAATATTGGTAAAAATGAATATATTTACGTTATATCAAACTATATGAAAAACGTGAAAAAAGTCAATATCTAACCATATATGAGGATTTTAACTTCAAATCATAGAGCGAGGTTTCGCATTATTTAGATCCAAGAAAGACATATGACAGTGTTGTTACCAATACAAATGATAAAAATCAATGTGTTTTCATTGGTATTAACTAAAATGTTCCTGATTTTCCGTTTATATTACCGATGGAAGATGTACACGTAAAACCGCTCTAATCCGGCTGAAACGTCGATATATGCAATAAAAACAGAACTTCTCCCCTTTTCAATATCTTACTCAGTATTTTAACGAGAAACAAATAGTTGATTGAAAATGAAGTATTTAAGGTTATTATCTAATCAATTATGTGTTTGCATCATTTTTATCGTATATATATGAATTAATACCCATAGGCTGAAAATTCACAAAAACGTGGAAAACGGCAAAATATTGCCTACTTCGATGATATTTTGTTTAAGTCACATAAAGGAAAAGGGGATGATAAACGTCAAAATATTGCTAAATTCGATGATTTTTCGTACGAAACAAAAGGCAAGAAAACTTGCTTAAAAAGCAATATTATGCGAAATTCTGAGATTTGAAGGCCAAATCACATATCGTGATGCTACGTGAAATAGTATCGAAATATTGGTAAAAATGAATATATTTACGTTATATCAAACTACATGAAAAACGTGAAAAAAGTCAATATTTAACCATATATGAGGATTTTAACTTCAAATCATAGAGCGAGGTTTCGCATTATTTAGATCCAAGAAAAGACATATGACAGTGTTGTTACCAATACAAATGATAAAAATCAATGTGTTTTCATTGGTATTAACTAAAATGTTCCTGATTTTCCGTTTATATTACCGATGGAAGATGTACACGTAAAACCGCTCTAATCCGGCTGAAACGTCGATATATGCAATAAAAACAGAACTTCTCCCCTTTTCAATATCTTACTCAGTATTTTAACGAGAAACAAATAGTTGATTGAAAATGAAGTATTTAAGGTTATTATCTAATCAATTATGTGTTTGCATAATTTTTATCGTATATATATGAATTAACTATTATTGGTATTAACTAAAATGTTCCTGATTTTCCGTTTATATTACCGATGGAAGATGTACACGTAAAACCGCTCTAATCCGGCTGAAACGTCGATATATGCAATAAAAACAGAACTTCTCCCCTTTTCAATATCTTACTCAGTATTTTAACGAGAAACAAATAGTTGATTGAAAATGAAGTATTTAAGGTTATTATCTAATCAATTATGTGTTTGCATAATTTTTATCGTATATATATGAATTAACTATTATTGGTATTAACTAAAATGTTCCTGATTTTCCGTTTATATTACCGATGGAAGATGTACACGTAAAACCGCTCTAATCCGGCTGAAACGTCGATATATGCAATAAAAACAGAACTTCTCCCCTTTTCAATATCTTACTCAGTATTTTAACGAGAAACAAATAGTTGATTGAAAATGAAGTATTTAAGGTTATTATCTAATCAATTATGTGTTTGCATAATTTTTATCGTATATATATGAATTAATATCCATAAACTGAAAATTCACAAAAACGTGGAAAACGGCAAAATATTGTCTAATTCGATGATATTTTGTTTAAGTCACATAAAGGAAAAGGGGATGATAAACGTCTAAATATTGCTTAATTCGATGATTTTTCGTACGAAACAAAAGGCACGAAAACTTGCTTAAAATGCAATATTATGCGAAATTCTGAGATTTGAAGGCCAAATCACATGTGATACTACATGAAATAGTATCGAAATATTGGTAAAAATGAATATATTTACGTAGTATCAAACTACATGAAAAACGTGAAAAAAGTCAATATTTAACCATATTTGAGGATTTTAACTTCAAATCATAGAGCGAGGTTTCGTATTATTTAGATCCTAGAAAAGACATATGACAATGTTGTTTCCAATACAAATTATAAAAATCAATGTGTTTTCATTAGAATTAACTAAAATGTTCCTGATTTTCCGTTTATATTACCGAGGGAAGATGTACACGTAAAACCGCTCTAATCCGGCTGAAACGTCGATATATGCAATAAAAACCGAACTTCTCCCCTTTTCATTATCTTACTCAGTATTTTAACGAGAAACAAATAGATGATTGAAAATGAAGTATTTAAGGTTATTATCTAATCAATTATGTGTTTGCATCATTTTTATCGTATATATATGAATTAATACCCATAGACTGAAAATTCACAAAAACGTGGAAAACGGCAAAATATTGCCTAATTCGATGATATTTTGTTTAAGTCACATAAAGGAAAAGGGGATGATAAACGTCAAAATATTGCTAAATTCGATGATTTTTCGTACGAAACAAAAGGCAAGAAAACTTGCTTAAAATGCGAAATTCTGAGATTTGAAGGCCAAATCACATATCGTGATACTACATGAAATAGTATCGAAATATTGGTAAAAATGAATATATTTACGTTATATCAAACTACATGAAAAACGTGAAAAAAGTCAATATTTAACCATATATGAGGATTTTAACTTCAAATCATAGAGCGAGGTTTCGTATTATTTAGATCCAAGAAAATACATATAACCGTGTTGTTACCAATACAAATGATAAAAATCAACGTGTTTTCATTGGTATTAACTAAAATGTTCCTGATTTTCCGTTTATATTACCGATGGAAGATGTACACGAAAATCGCTCTATTCCGGCTGAAACGTCGATATATGCAATAAAAACAGAACTTCTCCCCTTTTCAATATCTTACTCAGCATTTTAACGAGAAATAAATAGTTGATTGAAAATGAAGTATTTAAGGTTATTATCTAATCAATTATGTGTTTGCATAATTTTTATCGTATATATATGAATTAATACCCATAGACTGAAAATTCACAAAAACGTGGAAAACGGCAAAATATTGCCTAATTCGATGATATTTTGTTCAAGTCACATAAAGGAAAAGGGGATGATAAACGTCAAAATATTGCTAAATTCGATGATTTTTCGTGCGAAACAAAAGGCAAGAAAACATGCTTAACGAGCAATATTATGCGAAATTCTGAGATTTGAAGGCCAAATCACATATCGTGATACTACATGAAATAGTATCGAAATATTGGTAAAAATGAATATATTTACGTTATATCAAACTACATGAAAAACGTGAAAAAAGTCAATATATAACCATATATGAGGATTTTAACTTCAAATCATAGAGCGAGGTTTCGCATTATTTAGATCCAAGAAAAGACATATGACAGTGTTGTTACCAATACAAATGATAAAAATCAATGTGTTTTCATTGGTATTAACTAAAATGTTCCTGATTTTCCGTTTATATTACCGATGGAAGATGTACACGTAAAACCGCTCTAATCCGGCTGAAACGTCGATATATGCAATAAAAACAGAACTTCTCCCCTTTTCCATATCTTACTCAGTATTTTAACGAGAAACAAATAGTTGATTGAAAATGAAGTATTTAAGGTTATTATCTAATCAATTATGTGTTTGCATAATTTTTATCGTATATATATGAATTAATATCCATAAACTGAAAATTCACAAAAACGTGGAAAACGGCAAAATATTGTCTAATTCGATGATATTTTGTTTAAGTCACATAAAGGAAAAGGGGATGATAAACGTCTAAATATTGCTTAATTCGATGATTTTTCGTACGAAACAAAAGGCAAGAAAACTTGCTTAAAATGCAATATTATGCGAAATTCTGAGATTTGAAGGCCAAATCACATGTGATACTACATGAAATAGTATCGAAATATTGGTAAAAATGAATATATTTACGTAGTATCAAACTACATGAAAAACGTGAAAAAGTCACTATTTAACCATATTTGAGGATTTTAACTTCAAATCATAGAGAGAGGTTTCGTATTATTTAGATCCAAGAAAAGACATATGACAATGTTGTTTCCAATACAAATAATAAAAATGAATGTGTTTTCATTTGAATTAACTAAAATGTTCCTGATTTTCCGTTTATATTACCGAGGGAAGATGTACACGTAAAACCGCTCTAATCCGGCTGAAACGTCGATATATGCAATAAAAACCGAACTTCTCCCCTTTTCAATATCTTACTCAGTATTTTACGAGAAACAAATAGATGATTGAAAATGAAGTATTTAAGGTTATTATCTAATCAATTATGTGTTTGCATCATTTTTATCGTATATATATGAATTAATACCCATAGACTGAAAATTCACAAAAACGTGGAAAACGGCAAAATATTGCCTAATTCGATGATATTTTGTTTAAGTCACATAAAGGAAAAGGGGATGATAAACGTCAAAATATTGCTAAATTCGATGATTTTTCGTACGAAACAAAAGGCAAGAAAACTTGCTTAAAATGCGAAATTCTGAGATTTGAAGGCCAAATCACATATCGTGATACTACATGAAATAGTATCGAAATATTGGTAAAAATGAATATATTTACGTTATATCAAACTACATGAAAAACGTGAAAAAAGTAAATATTTAACCAGATATGAGGATTTTAACTTCAAATCATAGAGCGAGGTTTCGTATTATTTAGATCCAAGAAAAGACATATAACCGTGTTGTTACCAATACAAATGATAAAAATCAACGTGTTTTCATTGGTATTAACTAAAATGTTCCTGATTTTCCGTTTATATTACCGATGGAAGATGTACACGAAAATCGCTCTATTCCGGCTGAAACGTCGATATATGCAATAAAAACAGAACTTCTCCCCTTTTCAATATCTTACTCAGTATTTTAACGAGAAACAAATAGTTGATTGAAAATGAAGTATTTAAGGTTATTATCTAATCAATTATGTGTTTGCATAATTTTTATCGTATATATATGAATTAATATCCATAAACTGAAAATTCACAAAAACGTGGAAAACGGCAAAATATTGTCTAATTCGATGATATTTTGTTTAAGTCACATAAAGGAAAAGGGGATGATAAACGTCTAAATATTGCTAAATTCGAAGATTTTTCGTTCGAAACAAAAGGCAAGAAAACTTGCTTAAAATGCAATATTATGCGAAATTCTGAGATTTGAAGGCCAAATCACATATCGTGATACTACATGAAATAGTATCGAAATATTGGTAAAAATGAATATATTTACGTTATATCAAACTACATGAAAAACGTGAAAAAAGTCAATATTTAACCATATATGAGGATTTTAACTTCAAATCATAGAGCGAGGTTTCGCATTATTTAGATCCAAGAAAAGACATATGACAGTGTTGTTACCAATACAAATTATAAAAATCAATGTGTTTTCATTGGTATTAACTAAAATGTTCCTGATTTTCCGTTTATGTTACCGATGGAAGATGTACACGTAAAACCGCTCTAATCCGGCTGAAACGTCGATATATGCAATAAAAACAGAACTTCTCCCCTTTTCAATATCTTACTCAGTATTTTAACGAGAAACAAATAGTTGATTGAAAATGAAGTATTTAAGGTTATTATCTAATCAATTATGTGTTTGCATAATTTTTATCGTATATATATGAATTAATTCCCATAGACTGAAAATTCACAAAAACGTGGAAAACGGCAAAATATTGCCTAATTCGATGATATTTTGTTTAAGTCACATAAAGGAAAAGGGGATGATAAACGACAAAATTTTGCTAAATTCGATGATTTTTCGTACGAAACAAAAGGCAAGAAAACATGCTTAAAATGGAATATTATGCGAAATTCTGAGATTTGAAGGCCAAATCACATATCGTGATACTACATGAAATAGTATCGAAATATTGGTAAAAATGAATATATTTACGTTATATCAAACTACATGAAAAACGTGAAAAAAGTCAATATTTAACCATATATTAGGATTTTAACTTCAAATCATAGAGCGAGGTTTCGTATTATTTAGATCCAAGAAAAGACATATGACAGTGTTGTTAACAATACAAATGATAAAAATCAATGTGTTTTCATTGGTATTAACTAAAATGTTCCTGATTTTCCGTTTATATTACCGATGGAAGATGTACACGTAAAACCGCTCTAATCCGGCTGAAACGTCGATATATGCAATAAAAACAGAACTTCTCCCCTTTTTAATATCTTACTCAGTATTTTAACGAGAAACAAATAGTTGATTGAAAATGAAGTATTTAAGGTTATTATCTAATCAATTATGTGTTTGCATAATTTTTATCGTATATATATGAATTAATACCCAAAGACTGAAAATTCACAGAAACGTGGAAAACGGCAAAATATTGCCTAATTCGATGATATTTTGTTTAAGTCACATAAAGGAAAAGGGGATGATAAACGTCAAAATATTGCTAAATTCGATGATTTTTCGTACGAAACAAAAGGCAAGAAAACTTGCTTAAAATGCAATATTATGCGAAATTGTGAGATTTGAAGGCCAAATCACATATCGTGATACTACATGAAATAGTATCGAAATATTGGTAAAAATGAATATATTTACGTTATATCAAACTATATGAAAAACGTGAAAAAAGTCAATATCTAACCATATATGAGGATTTTAACTTCAAATCATAGAGCGAGGTTTCGCATTATTTAGATCCAAGAAAGACATATGACAGTGTTGTTACCAATACAAATGATAAAAATCAATGTGTTTTCATTGGTATTAACTAAAATGTTCCTGATTTTCCGTTTATATTACCGATGGAAGATGTACACGTAAAACCGCTCTAATCCGGCTGAAACGTCGATATATGCAATAAAAACAGAACTTCTCCCCTTTTCAATATCTTACTCAGTATTTTAACGAGAAACAAATAGTTGATTGAAAATGAAGTATTTAAGGTTATTATCTAATCAATTATGTGTTTGCATCATTTTTATCGTATATATATGAATTAATACCCATAGGCTGAAAATTCACAAAAACGTGGAAAACGGCAAAATATTGCCTACTTCGATGATATTTTGTTTAAGTCACATAAAGGAAAAGGGGATGATAAACGTCAAAATATTGCTAAATTCGATGATTTTTCGTACGAAACAAAAGGCAAGAAAACTTGCTTAAAAAGCAATATTATGCGAAATTCTGAGATTTGAAGGCCAAATCACATATCGTGATGCTACATGAAATAGTATCGAAATATTGGTAAAAATGAATATATTTACGTTATATCAAACTACATGAAAAACGTGAAAAAAGTCAATATTTAACCATATATGAGGATTTTAACTTCAAATCATAGAGCGAGGTTTCGCATTATTTAGATCCAAGAAAAGACATATGACAGTGTTGTTACCAATACAAATGATAAAAATCAATGTGTTTTCATTGGTATTAACTAAAATGTTCCTGATTTTCCGTTTATATTACCGATGGAAGATGTACACGTAAAACCGCTCTAATCTGGCTGAAACGTCGATATATGCAATAAAAACAGAATTTCTCCCCTTTTCAATATCTTACTCAGTATTTTAACGAGAAACAAATAGTTGATTGAAAATGAAGTATTTAAGGTTATTATCTAATCAATTATGTGTTTGCATAATTTTTATCGTATATATATGAATTAACTATTATTGGTATTAACTAAAATGTTCCTGATTTTCCGTTTATATTACCGATGGAAGATGTACACGTAAAACCGCTCTAATCCGGCTGAAACGTCGATATATGCAATAAAAACAGAACTTCTCCCCTTTTCAATATCTTACTCAGTATTTTAACGAGAAACAAATAGTTGATTGAAAATGAAGTATTTAAGGTTATTATCTAATCAATTATGTGTTTGCATAATTTTTATCGTATATATATGAATTAATATCCATAAACTGAAAATTCACAAAAACGTGGAAAACGGCAAAATATTGTCTAATTCGATGATATTTTGTTTAAGTCACATAAAGGAAAAGGGGATGATAAACGTCTAAATATTGCTTAATTCGATGATTTTTCGTACGAAACAAAAGGCAAGAAAACTTGCTTAAAATGCAATATTATGCGAAATTCTGAGATTTGAAGGCCAAATCACATGTGATACTACATGAAATAGTATCGAAATATTGGTAAAAATGAATATATTTACGTAGTATCAAACTACATGAAAAACGTGAAAAAGTCACTATTTAACCATATTTGAGGATTTTAACTTCAAATCATAGAGAGAGGTTTCGTATTATTTAGATCCAAGAAAAGACATATGATAATGTTGTTTCCAATACAAATAATAAAAATGAATGTGTTTTCATTTGAATTAACTAAAATGTTCCTGATTTTCCGTTTATATTACCGAGGGAAGATGTACACGTAAAACCGCTCTAATCCGGCTGAAACGTCGATATATGCAATAAAAACCGAACTTCTCCCCTTTTCAATATCTTACTCAGTATTTTACGAGAAACAAATAGATGATTGAAAATGAAGTATTTAAAGTTATTATCTAATCAATTATGTGTTTGCATCATTTTTATCGTATATATATGAATTAATACCCATAGACTGAAAATTCACAAAAACGTGGAAAACGGCAAAATATTGCCTAATTCGATATTTTGTTTAAGTCACATAAAGGAAAAGGGGATGATAAACGTCAAAATATTGCTAAATTCGATGATTTTTCGTACGAAACAAAAGGCAAGAAAACTTGCTTAAAATGCGAAATTCTGAGATTTGAAGGCCAAATCACATATCGTGATACTACATGAAATAGTATCGAAATATTGGTAAAAATGAATATATTTACGTTATATCAAACTACATGAAAAACGTGAAAAAAGTCAATATTTAACCATATATGAGGATTTTAACTTCAAATCATAGAGCGAGGTTTCGTATTATTTAGATCCAAGAAAAGACATATAACCGTGTTGTTACCAATACAAATGATAAAAATCAACGTGTTTTCATTGGTATTAACTAAAATGTTCCTGATTTTACGTTTATATTACCGATGGAAGATGTACACGAAAATCGCTCTATTCCGGCTGAAACGTCGATATATGCAATAAAAACAGAACTTCTCCCCTTTTCAATATCTTACTCAGTATTTTAACGAGAAACAAATAGTTGATTGAAAATGAAGTATTTAAGGTTATTATCTAATCAATTATGTGTTTGCATAATTTTTATCGTATATATATGAATTAACTATTATTGGTATTAACTAAAATGTTCCTGATTTTCCGTTTATATTACCGATGGAAGATGTACACGTAAAACCGCTCTAATCCGGCTGAAACGTCGATATATGCAATAAAAACAGAACTTCTCCCCTTTTCAATATCTTACTCAGTATTTTACGAGAAACAAATAGATGATTGAAAATGAAGTATTTAAGGTTATTATCTAATGAATTATGTGTTTGCATCATTTTTATCGTATATATATGAATTAATACCCATAGACTGAAAATTCACAAAAACGTGGAAAACGGCAAAATATTGCCTAATTCGATGATATTTTGTTTAAGTCACATAAAGGAAAAGGGGATGATAAACGTCAAAATATTGCTAAATTCGATGATTTTTCGTACGAAACAAAAGGCAAGAAAACTTGCTTAAAATGCGAAATTCTGAGATTTGAAGGCCAAATCACATATCGTGATACTACATGAAATAGTATCGAAATATTGGTAAAAATGAATATATTTACGTTATATCAAACTACATGAAAAACGTGAAAAAAGTCAATATTTAACCATATATGAGGATTTTAACTTCAAATCATAGAGCGAGGTTTCGTATTATTTAGATCCAAGAAAAGACATATAACCGTGTTGTTACCAATACAAATGATAAAAATCAACGTGTTTTCATTGGTATTAACTAAAATGTTCCTGATTTTACGTTTATATTACCGATGGAAGATGTACACGAAAATCGCTCTATTCCGGCTGAAACGTCGATATATGCAATAAAAACAGAACTTCTCCCCTTTTCAATATCTTACTCAGTATTTTAACGAGAAACAAATAGTTGATTGAAAATGAAGTATTTAAGGTTATTATCTAATCAATTATGTGTTTGCATAATTTTTATCGTATATATATGAATTAACTATTATTGGTATTAACTAAAATGTTCCTGATTTTCCGTTTATATTACCGATGGAAGATGTACACGTAAAACCGCTCTAATCCGGCTGAAACGTCGATATATGCAATAAAAACAGAACTTCTCCCCTTTTCAATATCTTACTCAGTATTTTACGAGAAACAAATAGATGATTGAAAATGAAGTATTTAAGGTTATTATCTAATGAATTATGTGTTTGCATCATTTTTATCGTATATATATGAATTAATACCCATAGACTGAAAATTCACAAAAACGTGGAAAACGGCAAAATATTGCCTAATTCGATGATATTTTGTTTAAGTCACATAAAGGAAAAGGGGATGATAAACGTCAAAATATTGCTAAATTCGATGATTTTTCGTACGAAACAAAAGGCAAGAAAACTTGCTTAAAATGCGAAATTCTGAGATTTGAAGGCCAAATCACATATCGTGATACTACATGAAATAGTATCGAAATATTGGTAAAAATGAATATATTTACGTTATATCAAACTACATGAAAAACGTGAAAAAAGTCAATATTTAACCATATATGAGGATTTTAACTTCAAATCATAGAGCGAGGTTTCGTATTATTTAGATCCAAGAAAAGACATATAACCGTGTTGTTACCAATACAAATGATAAAAATCAACGTGTTTTCATTGGTATTAACTAAAATGTTCCTGATTTTCCGTTTATATTACCGATGGAAGATGTACACGAAAATCGCTCTATTCCGGCTGAAACGTCGATATATGCAATAAAAACAGAACTTCTCCCCTTTTCAATATCTTACTCAGTATTTTAACGAGAAACAAATAGTTGATTGAAAATGAAGTATTTAAGGTTATTATCTAATCAATTATGTGTTTGCATAATTTTTATCGTATATATATGAATTAATACCCATAGACTGAAAATTCACAAAAACGTGGAAAACGGCAAAATATTGCCTAATTCGATGACATTTTGTTCAAGTCACATAAAGGAAAAGGGGATGATAAACGTCAAAATATTGCTAAATTCGAAGATTTTTCGTTCGAAACAAAAGGCAAGAAAACTTGCTTAAAATGCAATATTATGCGAAATTCTGAGATTTGAAGGCCAAATCACATATCGTGATACTACATGAAATAGTATCGAAATATTGGTAAAAATGAATATATTTACGTAATATCAAACTACATGAAAAACGTGAAAAAAGTCAATATTTAAACATATTTGAGGATTTTAACTTCAAATCATAGAGCGAGGTTTCGTATTATTTAGATCCAAGAATAGACATATGACAATGTTGTTTCCAATACAAATTATAAAAATCAATGTGTTTTCATTAGAATTAACTAAAATGTTCTTGATTTTCCGTTTATATTACCGAGGGAAGATGTACACGTAAAACCGCTCTAATCCGGCTGAAACGTCGATATATGCAATAAAAACCGAACTTCTCCCCTTTTCAATATCTTACTCAGTATTTTACGAGAAACAAATAGATGATTGAAAATGAAGTATTTAAGGTTATTATCTAATCAATTATGTGTTTGCATCATTTTTATCGTATATATATGAATTAATACCCATAGACTGAAAATTCACAAAAACGTGGAAAACGGCAAAATATTGCCTAATTCGATGATATTTTGTTTAAGTCACATAAAGGAAAAGGGGATGATAAACGTCAAAATATTGCTAAATTCGATGATTTTTCGTACGAAACAAAAGGCAAGAAAACTTGCTTAAAATGCGAAATTCTGAGATTTGAAGGCCAAATCACATATCGTGATACTACATGAAATAGTATCGAAATATTGGTAAAAATGAATATATTTACGTTATATCAAACTACATGAAAAACGTGAAAAAAGTCAATATTTAACCATATATGAGGATTTTAACTTCAAATCATAGAGCGAGGTTTCGTATTATTTAGATCCAAGAAAAGACATATAACCGTGTTGTTACCAATACAAATGATAAAAATCAACGTGTTTTCATTGGTATTAACTAAAATGTTCCTGATTTTCCGTTTATATTACCGATGGAAGATGTACACGAAAATCGCTCTATTCCGGCTGAAACGTCGATATATGCAATAAAAACAGAACTTCTCCCCTTTTCAATATCTTACTCAGTATTTTAACGAGAAACAAATAGTTGATTGAAAATGAAGTATTTAAGGTTATTATCTAATCAATTATGTGTTTGCATAATTTTTATCGTATATATATGAATTAATACCCATAGACTGAAAATTCACAAAAACGTGGAAAACGGCAAAATATTGCCTAATTCGATGATATTTTGTTCAAGTCACATAAAGGAAAAGGGGATGATAAACGTCAAAATATTGCTAAATTCGAAGATTTTTCGTTCGAAACAAAAGGCAAGAAAACTTGCTTAAAATGCAATATTATGCGAAATTCTGAGATTTGAAGGCAAAATCACATATCGTGATACTACATGAAATAGTATCGAAATATTGGTAAAAATGAATATATTTACGTAATATCAAACTACATGAAAAACGTGAAAAAAGTCAATATTTAACCATATTTGAGGATTTTAACTTCAAATCATAGAGCGAGGTTTCGTATTATTTAGATCCAAGAATAGACATATGACAATGTTGTTTCCAATACAAATTATAAAAATCAATGTGTTTTCATTATAATTAACTAAAATGTTCTTGATTTTCCGTTTATATTACCGAGGGAAGATGTACACGTAAAACCGCTCTAATCCGGCTGAAACGTCGATATATGCAATAAAAACCGAACTTCTCCCCTTTTCATTATCTTACTCAGTATTTTAACGAGAAACAAATAGATGATTGAAAATGAAGTATTTAAGGGAATTATCTAATCAATTATGTGTTTGCATCATTTTTATCGTATATATATGAATTAATACCCATAGGCTGAAAATTCCCAAAAACGTGGAAAACGGCAAAATATTGCCTAGTTCGATGATATTTTGTTTAAGTCACATAAAGGAAAAGGGGATGATAAACGTCAAAATATTGCTAAATTCGATGATTTTTCGTACGAAACAAAAGGCAAGAAAACTTGCTTAAAAAGCAATATTATGCGAAATTCTGACATTTGAAGGCCAAACCACATATCGTGATGCTACATGAAATAGTATCGAAATATTGGTAAAAATGAATATATTTACGTTATATCAAACTACATGAAAAACGTGAAAAAAGTCAATATTTAACCATATATGAGGATTTTAACTTCAAATCATAGAGCGAGGTTTCGCATTATTTAGATCCAAGAAAAGACATATGACAGTGTTGTTACCAATACAAATGATAAAAATCAATGTGTTTTCATTGGTATTAACTAAAATGTTCCTGATTTTCCGTTTATATTACCGATGGAAGATGTACACGTAAAACCGCTCTAATCCGGCTGAAACGTCGATATATGCAATAAAAACAGAACTTCTCCCTTTTTCAATATCTTACTCAGTATTTTAACGAGAAACAAATAGTTGATTGAAAATGAAGTATTTAAGGTTATTATCTAATCAATTATGTGTTTGCATAATTTTTATCGTATATATATATGAATTAACTATTATTGGTATTAACTAAAATGTTCCTGATTTTCCGTTTATATTACCGATGGAAGATGTACACGTAAAACCGCTCTAATCCGGCTGAAACGTCGATATATGCAATAAAAACAGAACTTCTCCCCTTTTCAATATCTTACTCAGTATTTTAACGAGAAACAAATAGTTGATTGAAAATGAAGTATTTAAGGTTATTATCTAATCAATTATGTGTTTGCATAATTTTTATCGTATATATATGAATTAACTATTATTGGTATTAACTAAAATGTTCCTGATTTTCCGTTTATATTACCGATGGAAGATGTACACGTAAAACCGCTCTAATCCGGCTGAAACGTCGATATATGCAATAAAAACAGAACTTCTCCCCTTTTCAATATCTTACTCAGTATTTTAACGAGAAACAAATAGTTGATTGAAAATGAAGTATTTAAGGTTATTATCTAATCAATTATGTGTTTGCATAATTTTTATCGTATATATATATGAATTAATATCCATAAACTGAAAATTCACAAAAACGTGGAAAACGGCAAAATATTGTCTAATTCGATGATATTTTGTTTAAGTCACATAAAGGAAAAGGGGATGATAAACGTCTAAATATTGCTTAATTCGATGATTTTTCGTACGAAACAAAAGGCAAGAAAACTTGCTTAAAATGCAATATTATGCGAAATTCTGAGATTTGAAGGCCAAATCACATGTGATACTACATGAAATAGTATCGAAATATTGGTAAAAATGAATATATTTACGTAGTATCAAACTACATGAAAAACGTGAAAAAAGTCAATATTTAACCATATTTGAGGATTTTAACTTCAAATCATAGAGCGAGGTTTCGTATTATTTAGATCCTAGAAAAGACATATGACAATGTTGTTTCCAATACAAATTATAAAAATCAATGTGTTTTCATTAGAATTAACTAAAATGTTCCTGATTTTCCGTTTATATTACCGAGGGAAGATGTACACGTAAAACCGCTCTAATCCGGCTGAAACGTCGATATATGCAATAAAAACCGAACTTCTCCCCTTTTCATTATCTTACTCAGTATTTTAACGAGAAACAAATAGATGATTGAAAATGAAGTATTTAAGGTTATTATCTAATCAATTATGTGTTTGCATCATTTTTATCGTATATATATGAATTAATACCCATAGACTGAAAATTCACAAAAACGTGGAAAACGGCAAAATATTGCCTAATTCGATGATATTTTGTTTAAGTCACATAGAGGAAAAGGGGATGATAAACGTCAAAATATTGCTAAATTCGATGATTTTTCGTACGAAACAAAAGGCAAGAAAACTTGCTTAAAATGCGAAATTCTGAGATTTGAAGGCCAAATCACATATCGTGATACTACATGAAATAGTATCGAAATATTGGTAAAAATGAATATATTTACGTTATATCAAACTACATGAAAAACGTGAAAAAAGTCAATATTTAACCATATATGAGGATTTTAACTTCAAATCATAGAGCGAGGTTTCGTATTATTTAGATCCAAGAAAAGACATATAACCGTGTTGTTACCAATACAAATGATAAAAATCAACGTGTTTTCATTGGTATTAACTAAAATGTTCCTGATTTTACGTTTATATTACCGATGGAAGATGTACACGAAAATCGCTCTATTCCGGCTGAAACGTCGATATATGCAATAAAAACAGAACTTCTCCCCTTTTCAATATCTTACTCAGTATTTTAACGAGAAACAAATAGTTGATTGAAAATGAAGTATTTAAGGTTATTATCTAATCAATTATGTGTTTGCATAATTTTTATCGTATATATATGAATTAACTATTATTGGTATTAACTAAAATGTTCCTGATTTTCCGTTTATATTACCGATGGAAGATGTACACGTAAAACCGCTCTAATCCGGCTGAAACGTCGATATATGCAATAAAAACAGAACTTCTCCCCTTTTCAATATCTTACTCAGTATTTTACGAGAAACAAATAGATGATTGAAAATGAAGTATTTAAGGTTATTATCTAATGAATTATGTGTTTGCATCATTTTTATCGTATATATATGAATTAATACCCATAGACTGAAAATTCACAAAAACGTGGAAAACGGCAAAATATTGCCTAATTCGATGATATTTTGTTTAAGTCACATAAAGGAAAAGGGGATGATAAACGTCAAAATATTGCTAAATTCGATGATTTTTCGTACGAAACAAAAGGCAAGAAAACTTGCTTAAAATGCGAAATTCTGAGATTTGAAGGCCAAATCACATATCGTGATACTACATGAAATAGTATCGAAATATTGGTAAAAATGAATATATTTACGTTATATCAAACTACATGAAAAACGTGAAAAAAGTCAATATTTAACCATATATGAGGATTTTAACTTCAAATCATAGAGCGAGGTTTCGTATTATTTAGATCCAAGAAAAGACATATAACCGTGTTGTTACCAATACAAATGATAAAAATCAACGTGTTTTCATTGGTATTAACTAAAATGTTCCTGATTTTCCGTTTATATTACCGATGGAAGATGTACACGAAAATCGCTCTATTCCGGCTGAAACGTCGATATATGCAATAAAAACAGAACTTCTCCCCTTTTCAATATCTTACTCAGTATTTTAACGAGAAACAAATAGTTGATTGAAAATGAAGTATTTAAGGTTATTATCTAATCAATTATGTGTTTGCATAATTTTTATCGTATATATATGAATTAATACCCATAGACTGAAAATTCACAAAAACGTGGAAAACGGCAAAATATTGCCTAATTCGATGATATTTTGTTCAAGTCACATAAAGGAAAAGGGGATGATAAACGTCAAAATATTGCTAAATTCGAAGATTTTTCGTTCGAAACAAAAGGCAAGAAAACTTGCTTAAAATGCAATATTATGCGAAATTCTGAGATTTGAAGGCAAAATCACATATCGTGATACTACATGAAATAGTATCGAAATATTGGTAAAAATGAATATATTTACGTAATATCAAACTACATGAAAAACGTGAAAAAAGTCAATATTTAACCATATTTGAGGATTTTAACTTCAAATCATAGAGCGAGGTTTCGTATTATTTAGATCCAAGAATAGACATATGACAATGTTGTTTCCAATACAAATTATAAAAATCAATGTGTTTTCATTATAATTAACTAAAATGTTCTTGATTTTCCGTTTATATTACCGAGGGAAGATGTACACGTAAAACCGCTCTAATCCGGCTGAAACGTCGATATATGCAATAAAAACCGAACTTCTCCCCTTTTCATTATCTTACTCAGTATTTTAACGAGAAACAAATAGATGATTGAAAATGAAGTATTTAAGGGAATTATCTAATCAATTATGTGTTTGCATCATTTTTATCGTATATATATGAATTAATACCCATAGGCTGAAAATTCCCAAAAACGTGGAAAACGGCAAAATATTGCCTAGTTCGATGATATTTTGTTTAAGTCACATAAAGGAAAAGGGGATGATAAACGTCAAAATATTGCTAAATTCGATGATTTTTCGTACGAAACAAAAGGCAAGAAAACTTGCTTAAAAAGCAATATTATGCGAAATTCTGACATTTGAAGGCCAAACCACATATCGTGATGCTACATGAAATAGTATCGAAATATTGGTAAAAATGAATATATTTACGTTATATCAAACTACATGAAAAACGTGAAAAAAGTCAATATTTAACCATATATGAGGATTTTAACTTCAAATCATAGAGCGAGGTTTCGCATTATTTAGATCCAAGAAAAGACATATGACAGTGTTGTTACCAATACAAATGATAAAAATCAATGTGTTTTCATTGGTATTAACTAAAATGTTCCTGATTTTCCGTTTATATTACCGATGGAAGATGTACACGTAAAACCGCTCTAATCCGGCTGAAACGTCGATATATGCAATAAAAACAGAACTTCTCCCTTTTTCAATATCTTACTCAGTATTTTAACGAGAAACAAATAGTTGATTGAAAATGAAGTATTTAAGGTTATTATCTAATCAATTATGTGTTTGCATAATTTTTATCGTATATATATATGAATTAACTATTATTGGTATTAACTAAAATGTTCCTGATTTTCCGTTTATATTACCGATGGAAGATGTACACGTAAAACCGCTCTAATCCGGCTGAAACGTCGATATATGCAATAAAAACAGAACTTCTCCCCTTTTCAATATCTTACTCAGTATTTTAACGAGAAACAAATAGTTGATTGAAAATGAAGTATTTAAGGTTATTATCTAATCAATTATGTGTTTGCATAATTTTTATCGTATATATATGAATTAACTATTATTGGTATTAACTAAAATGTTCCTGATTTTCCGTTTATATTACCGATGGAAGATGTACACGTAAAACCGCTCTAATCCGGCTGAAACGTCGATATATGCAATAAAAACAGAACTTCTCCCCTTTTCAATATCTTACTCAGTATTTTAACGAGAAACAAATAGTTGATTGAAAATGAAGTATTTAAGGTTATTATCTAATCAATTATGTGTTTGCATAATTTTTATCGTATATATATATGAATTAATATCCATAAACTGAAAATTCACAAAAACGTGGAAAACGGCAAAATATTGTCTAATTCGATGATATTTTGTTTAAGTCACATAAAGGAAAAGGGGATGATAAACGTCTAAATATTGCTTAATTCGATGATTTTTCGTACGAAACAAAAGGCAAGAAAACTTGCTTAAAATGCAATATTATGCGAAATTCTGAGATTTGAAGGCCAAATCACATGTGATACTACATGAAATAGTATCGAAATATTGGTAAAAATGAATATATTTACGTAGTATCAAACTACATGAAAAACGTGAAAAAAGTCAATATTTAACCATATTTGAGGATTTTAACTTCAAATCATAGAGCGAGGTTTCGTATTATTTAGATCCTAGAAAAGACATATGACAATGTTGTTTCCAATACAAATTATAAAAATCAATGTGTTTTCATTAGAATTAACTAAAATGTTCCTGATTTTCCGTTTATATTACCGAGGGAAGATGTACACGTAAAACCGCTCTAATCCGGCTGAAACGTCGATATATGCAATAAAAACCGAACTTCTCCCCTTTTCATTATCTTACTCAGTATTTTAACGAGAAACAAATAGATGATTGAAAATGAAGTATTTAAGGTTATTATCTAATCAATTATGTGTTTGCATCATTTTTATCGTATATATATGAATTAATACCCATAGACTGAAAATTCACAAAAACGTGGAAAACGGCAAAATATTGCCTAATTCGATGATATTTTGTTTAAGTCACATAGAGGAAAAGGGGATGATAAACGTCAAAATATTGCTAAATTCGATGATTTTTCGTACGAAACAAAAGGCAAAAAAACTTGCTTAAAATGCGAAATTCTGAGATTTGAAGGCCAAATCACATATCGTGATACTACATGAAATAGTATCGAAATATTGGTAAAAATGAATATATTTACGTTATATCAATCTACATGAAAAACGTGAAAAAAGTCAATATTTAACCATATATGAGGATTTTAACTTCAAATCATAGAGCGAGGTTTCGTATTATTTAGATCCAAGAAAATACATATAACCGTGTTGTTACCAATACAAATGATAAAAATCAACGTGTTTTCATTGGTATTAACTAAAATGTTCCTGATTTTCCGTTTATATTACCGATGGAAGATGTACACGAAAATCGCTCTATTCCGGCTGAAACGTCGATATATGCAATAAAAACAGAACTTCTCCCCTTTTCAATATCTTACTCAGCATTTTAACGAGAAATAAATAGTTGATTGAAAATGAAGTATTTAAGGTTATTATCTAATCAATTATGTGTTTGTATAATTTTTATCGTATATATATGAATTAATACCCATAGACTGAAAATTCACAAAAACGTGGAAAACGGCAAAATATTGCCTAATTCGATGATATTTTGTTCAAGTCACATAAAGGAAAAGGGGATGATAAACGTCAAAATATTGCTAAATTCGATGATTTTTCGTGCGAAACAAAAGGCAAGAAAACATGCTTAACAAGCAATATTATGCGAAATTCTGAGATTTGAAGGCCAAAACACATATCGTGATGCTACATGAAATAGTATCGAAATATTGGTAAAAATGAATATATTTACGTTATATCAAACTACATGAAAAACGTGAAAAAAGTCAATATTTAACCATATATGAGGATTTTAACTTCAAATCATAGAGCGAGGTTTCGCATTATTTAGATCCAAGAAAAGACATATGACAGTGTTGTTACCAATACAAATGATAAAAATCAATGTGTTTTCATTGGTATTAACTAAAATGTTCCTGATTTTCCGTTTATATTACCGATGGAAGATGTACACGTAAAACCGCTCTAATCCGGCTGAAACGTCGATATATGCAATAAAAACAGAACTTCTCCCCTTTTCCATATCTTACTCAGTATTTTAACGAGAAACAAATAGTTGATTGAAAATGAAGTATTTAAGGTTATTATCTAATCAATTATGTGTTTGCATAATTTTTATCGTATATATATGAATTAATATCCATAAACTGAAAATTCACAAAAACGTGGAAAACGGCAAAATATTGTCTAATTCGATGATATTTTGTTTAAGTCACATAAAGGAAAAGGGGATGATAAACGTCTAAATATTGCTTAATTCGATGATTTTTCGTACGAAACAAAAGGCAAGAAAACTTGCTTAAAATGCAATATTATGCGAAATTCTGAGATTTGAAGGCCAAATCACATGTGATACTACATGAAATAGTATCGAAATATTGGTAAAAATGAATATATTTACGTAGTATCAAACTACATGAAAAACGTGAAAAAGTCACTATTTAACCATATTTGAGGATTTTAACTTCAAATCATAGAGAGAGGTTTCGTATTATTTAGATCCAAGAAAAGACATATGATAATGTTGTTTCCAATACAAATAATAAAAATGAATGTGTTTTCATTTGAATTAACTAAAATGTTCCTGATTTTCCGTTTATATTACCGAGGGAAGATGTACACGTAAAACCGCTCTAATCCGGCTGAAACGTCGATATATGCAATAAAAACCGAACTTCTCCCCTTTTCAATATCTTACTCAGTATTTTACGAGAAACAAATAGATGATTGAAAATGAAGTATTTAAGGTTATTATCTAATCAATTATGTGTTTGCATCATTTTTATCGTATATATATGAATTAATACCCATAGACTGAAAATTCACAAAAACGTGGAAAACGGCAAAATATTGCCTAATTCGATGATATTTTGTTTAAGTCACATAAAGGAAAAGGGGATGATAAACGTCAAAATATTGCTAAATTCGATGATTTTTCGTACGAAACAAAAGGCAAGAAAACTTGCTTAAAATGCGAAATTCTGAGATTTGAAGGCCAAATCACATATCGTGATACTACATGAAATAGTATCGAAATATTGGTAAAAATGAATATATTTACGTTATATCAAACTACATGAAAAACGTGAAAAAAGTCAATATTTAACCATATATGAGGATTTTAACTTCAAATCATAGAGCGAGGTTTCGTATTATTTAGATCCAAGAAAAGACATATAACCGTGTTGTTACCAATACAAATGATAAAAATCAACGTGTTTTCATTGGTATTAACTAAAATGTTCCTGATTTTACGTTTATATTACCGATGGAAGATGTACACGAAAATCGCTCTATTCCGGCTGAAACGTCGATATATGCAATAAAAACAGAACTTCTCCCCTTTTCAATATCTTACTCAGTATTTTAACGAGAAACAAATAGTTGATTGAAAATGAAGTATTTAAGGTTATTATCTAATCAATTATGTGTTTGCATAATTTTTATCGTATATATATGAATTAACTATTATTGGTATTAACTAAAATGTTCCTGATTTTCCGTTTATATTACCGATGGAAGATGTACACGTAAAACCGCTCTAATCCGGCTGAAACGTCGATATATGCAATAAAAACAGAACTTCTCCCCTTTTCAATATCTTACTCAGTATTTTACGAGAAACAAATAGATGATTGAAAATGAAGTATTTAAGGTTATTATCTAATGAATTATGTGTTTGCATCATTTTTATCGTATATATATGAATTAATACCCATAGACTGAAAATTCACAAAAACGTGGAAAACGGCAAAATATTGCCTAATTCGATGATATTTTGTTTAAGTCACATAAAGGAAAAGGGGATGATAAACGTCAAAATATTGCTAAATTCGATGATTTTTCGTACGAAACAAAAGGCAAGAAAACTTGCTTAAAATGCGAAATTCTGAGATTTGAAGGCCAAATCACATATCGTGATACTACATGAAATAGTATCGAAATATTGGTAAAAATGAATATATTTACGTTATATCAAACTACATGAAAAACGTGAAAAAAGTCAATATTTAACCATATATGAGGATTTTAACTTCAAATCATAGAGCGAGGTTTCGTATTATTTAGATCCAAGAAAAGACATATAACCGTGTTGTTACCAATACAAATGATAAAAATCAACGTGTTTTCATTGGTATTAACTAAAATGTTCCTGATTTTACGTTTATATTACCGATGGAAGATGTACACGAAAATCGCTCTATTCCGGCTGAAACGTCGATATATGCAATAAAAACAGAACTTCTCCCCTTTTCAATATCTTACTCAGTATTTTAACGAGAAACAAATAGTTGATTGAAAATGAAGTATTTAAGGTTATTATCTAATCAATTATGTGTTTGCATAATTTTTATCGTATATATATGAATTAACTATTATTGGTATTAACTAAAATGTTCCTGATTTTCCGTTTATATTACCGATGGAAGATGTACACGTAAAACCGCTCTAATCCGGCTGAAACGTCGATATATGCAATAAAAACAGAACTTCTCCCCTTTTCAATATCTTACTCAGTATTTTACGAGAAACAAATAGATGATTGAAAATGAAGTATTTAAGGTTATTATCTAATGAATTATGTGTTTGCATCATTTTTATCGTATATATATGAATTAATACCCATAGACTGAAAATTCACAAAAACGTGGAAAACGGCAAAATATTGCCTAATTCGATGATATTTTGTTTAAGTCACATAAAGGAAAAGGGGATGATAAACGTCAAAATATTGCTAAATTCGATGATTTTTCGTACGAAACAAAAGGCAAGAAAACTTGCTTAAAATGCGAAATTCTGAGATTTGAAGGCCAAATCACATATCGTGATACTACATGAAATAGTATCGAAATATTGGTAAAAATGAATATATTTACGTTATATCAAACTACATGAAAAACGTGAAAAAAGTCAATATTTAACCATATATGAGGATTTTAACTTCAAATCATAGAGCGAGGTTTCGTATTATTTAGATCCAAGAAAAGACATATAACCGTGTTGTTACCAATACAAATGATAAAAATCAACGTGTTTTCATTGGTATTAACTAAAATGTTCCTGATTTTCCGTTTATATTACCGATGGAAGATGTACACGAAAATCGCTCTATTCCGGCTGAAACGTCGATATATGCAATAAAAACAGAACTTCTCCCCTTTTCAATATCTTACTCAGTATTTTAACGAGAAACAAATAGTTGATTGAAAATGAAGTATTTAAGGTTATTATCTAATCAATTATGTGTTTGCATAATTTTTATCGTATATATATGAATTAATACCCATAGACTGAAAATTCACAAAAACGTGGAAAACGGCAAAATATTGCCTAATTCGATGACATTTTGTTCAAGTCACATAAAGGAAAAGGGGATGATAAACGTCAAAATATTGCTAAATTCGAAGATTTTTCGTTCGAAACAAAAGGCAAGAAAACTTGCTTAAAATGCAATATTATGCGAAATTCTGAGATTTGAAGGCCAAATCACATATCGTGATACTACATGAAATAGTATCGAAATATTGGTAAAAATGAATATATTTACGTAATATCAAACTACATGAAAAACGTGAAAAAAGTCAATATTTAAACATATTTGAGGATTTTAACTTCAAATCATAGAGCGAGGTTTCGTATTATTTAGATCCAAGAATAGACATATGACAATGTTGTTTCCAATACAAATTATAAAAATCAATGTGTTTTCATTAGAATTAACTAAAATGTTCTTGATTTTCCGTTTATATTACCGAGGGAAGATGTACACGTAAAACCGCTCTAATCCGGCTGAAACGTCGATATATGCAATAAAAACCGAACTTCTCCCCTTTTCAATATCTTACTCAGTATTTTACGAGAAACAAATAGATGATTGAAAATGAAGTATTTAAGGTTATTATCTAATCAATTATGTGTTTGCATCATTTTTATCGTATATATATGAATTAATACCCATAGACTGAAAATTCACAAAAACGTGGAAAACGGCAAAATATTGCCTAATTCGATGATATTTTGTTTAAGTCACATAAAGGAAAAGGGGATGATAAACGTCAAAATATTGCTAAATTCGATGATTTTTCGTACGAAACAAAAGGCAAGAAAACTTGCTTAAAATGCGAAATTCTGAGATTTGAAGGCCAAATCACATATCGTGATACTACATGAAATAGTATCGAAATATTGGTAAAAATGAATATATTTACGTTATATCAAACTACATGAAAAACGTGAAAAAAGTCAATATTTAACCATATATGAGGATTTTAACTTCAAATCATAGAGCGAGGTTTCGTATTATTTAGATCCAAGAAAAGACATATAACCGTGTTGTTACCAATACAAATGATAAAAATCAACGTGTTTTCATTGGTATTAACTAAAATGTTCCTGATTTTCCGTTTATATTACCGATGGAAGATGTACACGAAAATCGCTCTATTCCGGCTGAAACGTCGATATATGCAATAAAAACAGAACTTCTCCCCTTTTCAATATCTTACTCAGTATTTTAACGAGAAACAAATAGTTGATTGAAAATGAAGTATTTAAGGTTATTATCTAATCAATTATGTGTTTGCATAATTTTTATCGTATATATATGAATTAATACCCATAGACTGAAAATTCACAAAAACGTGGAAAACGGCAAAATATTGCCTAATTCGATGATATTTTGTTCAAGTCACATAAAGGAAAAGGGGATGATAAACGTCAAAATATTGCTAAATTCGAAGATTTTTCGTTCGAAACAAAAGGCAAGAAAACTTGCTTAAAATGCAATATTATGCGAAATTCTGAGATTTGAAGGCAAAATCACATATCGTGATACTACATGAAATAGTATCGAAATATTGGTAAAAATGAATATATTTACGTAATATCAAACTACATGAAAAACGTGAAAAAAGTCAATATTTAACCATATTTGAGGATTTTAACTTCAAATCATAGAGCGAGGTTTCGTATTATTTAGATCCAAGAATAGACATATGACAATGTTGTTTCCAATACAAATTATAAAAATCAATGTGTTTTCATTATAATTAACTAAAATGTTCTTGATTTTCCGTTTATATTACCGAGGGAAGATGTACACGTAAAACCGCTCTAATCCGGCTGAAACGTCGATATATGCAATAAAAACCGAACTTCTCCCCTTTTCATTATCTTACTCAGTATTTTAACGAGAAACAAATAGATGATTGAAAATGAAGTATTTAAGGGAATTATCTAATCAATTATGTGTTTGCATCATTTTTATCGTATATATATGAATTAATACCCATAGGCTGAAAATTCCCAAAAACGTGGAAAACGGCAAAATATTGCCTAGTTCGATGATATTTTGTTTAAGTCACATAAAGGAAAAGGGGATGATAAACGTCAAAATATTGCTAAATTCGATGATTTTTCGTACGAAACAAAAGGCAAGAAAACTTGCTTAAAAAGCAATATTATGCGAAATTCTGACATTTGAAGGCCAAACCACATATCGTGATGCTACATGAAATAGTATCGAAATATTGGTAAAAATGAATATATTTACGTTATATCAAACTACATGAAAAACGTGAAAAAAGTCAATATTTAACCATATTTGAGGATTTTAACTTCAAATCATAGAGCGAGGTTTCGTATTATTTAGATCCAAGAATAGACATATGACAATGTTGTTTCCAATACAAATTATAAAAATCAATGTGTTTTCATTATAATTAACTAAAATGTTCTTGATTTTCCGTTTATATTACCGAGGGAAGATGTACACGTAAAACCGCTCTAATCCGGCTGAAACGTCGATATATGCAATAAAAACCGAACTTCTCCCCTTTTCATTATCTTACTCAGTATTTTAACGAGAAACAAATAGATGATTGAAAATGAAGTATTTAAGGGAATTATCTAATCAATTATGTGTTTGCATCATTTTTATCGTATATATATGAATTAATACCCATAGGCTGAAAATTCCCAAAAACGTGGAAAACGGCAAAATATTGCCTAGTTCGATGATATTTTGTTTAAGTCACATAAAGGAAAAGGGGATGATAAACGTCAAAATATTGCTAAATTCGATGATTTTTCGTACGAAACAAAAGGCAAGAAAACTTGCTTAAAAAGCAATATTATGCGAAATTCTGACATTTGAAGGCCAAACCACATATCGTGATGCTACATGAAATAGTATCGAAATATTGGTAAAAATGAATATATTTACGTTATATCAAACTACATGAAAAACGTGAAAAAAGTCAATATTTAACCATATATGAGGATTTTAACTTCAAACCATAGAGCGAGGTTTCGCATTATTTAGATCCAAGAAAAGACATATGACAGTGTTGTTACCAATACAAATGATAAAAATCAATGTGTTTTCATTGGTATTAACTAAAATGTTCCTGATTTTCCGTTTATATTACCGATGGAAGATGTACACGTAAAACCGCTCTAATCCGGCTGAAACGTCGATATATGCAATAAAAACAGAACTTCTCCCCTTTTCAATATCTTACTCAGTATTTTAACGAGAAACAAATAGTTGATTGAAAATGAAGTATTTAAGGTTATTATCTAATCAATTATGTGTTTGCATAATTTTTATCGTATATATATGAATTAACTATTATTGGTATTAACTAAAATGTTCCTGATTTTCCGTTTATATTACCGATGGAAGATGTACACGTAAAACCGCTCTAATCCGGCTGAAACGTCGATATATGCAATAAAAACAGAACTTCTCCCCTTTTCAATATCTTACTCAGTATTTTAACGAGAAACAAATAGTTGATTGAAAATGAAGTATTTAAGGTTATTATCTAATCAATTATGTGTTTGCATAATTTTTATCGTATATATATATGAATTAATATCCATAAACTGAAAATTCACAAAAACGTGGAAAACGGCAAAATATTGTCTAATTCGATGATATTTTGTTTAAGTCACATAAAGGAAAAGGGGATGATAAACGTCTAAATATTGCTTAATTCGATGATTTTTCGTACGAAACAAAAGGCAAGAAAACTTGCTTAAAATGCAATATTATGCGAAATTCTGAGATTTGAAGGCCAAATCACATGTGATACTACATGAAATAGTATCGAAATATTGGTAAAAATGAATATATTTACGTAGTATCAAACTACATGAAAAACGTTAAAAAAGTCAATATTTAACCATATTTGAGGATTTTAACTTCAAATCATAGAGCGAGGTTTCGTATTATTTAGATCCTAGAAAAGACATATGACAATGTTGTTTCCAATACAAATTATAAAAATCAATGTGTTTTCATTAGAATTAACTAAAATGTTCCTGATTTTCCGTTTATATTACCGAGAGAAGATGTACACGTAAAACCGCTCTAATCCGGCTGAAACGTCGATATATGCAATAAAAACCGAACTTCTCCCCTTTTCATTATCTTACTCAGTATTTTAACGAGAAACAAATAGATGATTGAAAATGAAGTATTTAAGGTTATTATCTAATCAATTATGTGTTTGCATCATTTTTATCGTATATATATGAATTAATACCCATAGACTGAAAATTCACAAAAACGTGGAAAACGGCAAAATATTGCCTAATTCGATGATATTTTGTTTAAGTCACATAGAGGAAAAGGGGATGATAAACGTCAAAATATTGCTAAATTCGATGATTTTTCGTACGAAACAAAAGGCAAGAAAACTTGCTTAAAATGCGAAATTCTGAGATTTGAAGGCCAAATCACATATCGTGATACTACATGAAATAGTATCGAAATATTGGTAAAAATGAATATATTTACGTTATATCAAACTACATGAAAAACGTGAAAAAAGTCAATATTTAACCATATATGAGGATTTTAACTTCAAATCATAGAGCGAGGTTTCGTATTATTTAGATCCAAGAAAATACATATAACCGTGTTGTTACCAATACAAATGATAAAAATCAACGTGTTTTCATTGGTATTAACTAAAATGTTCCTGATTTTCCGTTTATATTACCGATGGAAGATGTACACGAAAATCGCTCTATTCCGGCTGAAACGTCGATATATGCAATAAAAACAGAACTTCTCCCCTTTTCAATATCTTACTCAGCATTTTAACGAGAAATAAATAGTTGATTGAAAATGAAGTATTTAAGGTTATTATCTAATCAATTATGTGTTTGTATAATTTTTATCGTATATATATGAATTAATACCCATAGACTGAAAATTCACAAAAACGTGGAAAACGGCAAAATATTGCCTAATTCGATGATATTTTGTTCAAGTCACATAAAGGAAAAGGGGATGATAAACGTCAAAATATTGCTAAATTCGATGATTTTTCGTGCGAAACAAAAGGCAAGAAAACATGCTTAACAAGCAATATTATGCGAAATTCTGAGATTTGAAGGCCAAAACACATATCGTGATGCTACATGAAATAGTATCGAAATATTGGTAAAAATGAATATATTTACGTTATATCAAACTACATGAAAAACGTGAAAAAAGTCAATATTTAACCATATATGAGGATTTTAACTTCAAATCATAGAGCGAGGTTTCGCATTATTTAGATCCAAGAAAAGACATATGACAGTGTTGTTACCAATACAAATGATAAAAATCAATGTGTTTTCATTGGTATTAACTAAAATGTTCCTGATTTTCCGTTTATATTACCGATGGAAGATGTACACGTAAAACCGCTCTAATCCGGCTGAAACGTCGATATATGCAATAAAAACAGAACTTCTCCCCTTTTCCATATCTTACTCAGTATTTTAACGAGAAACAAATAGTTGATTGAAAATGAAGTATTTAAGGTTATTATCTAATCAATTATGTGTTTGCATAATTTTTATCGTATATATATGAATTAATATCCATAAACTGAAAATTCACAAAAACGTGGAAAACGGCAAAATATTGTCTAATTCGATGATATTTTGTTTAAGTCACATAAAGGAAAAGGGGATGATAAACGTCTAAATATTGCTTAATTCGATGATTTTTCGTACGAAACAAAAGGCAAGAAAACTTGCTTAAAATGCAATATTATGCGAAATTCTGAGATTTGAAGGCCAAATCACATGTGATACTACATGAAATAGTATCGAAATATTGGTAAAAATGAATATATTTACGTAGTATCAAACTACATGAAAAACGTGAAAAAGTCACTATTTAACCATATTTGAGGATTTTAACTTCAAATCATAGAGAGAGGTTTCGTATTATTTAGATCCAAGAAAAGACATATGACAATGTTGTTTCCAATACAAATAATAAAAATGAATGTGTTTTCATTTGAATTAACTAAAATGTTCCTGATTTTCCGTTTATATTACCGAGGGAAGATGTACACGTAAAACCGCTCTAATCCGGCTGAAACGTCGATATATGCAATAAAAACCGAACTTCTCCCCTTTTCAATATCTTACTCAGTATTTTACGAGAAACAAATAGATGATTGAAAATGAAGTATTTAAGGTTATTATCTAATCAATTATGTGTTTGCATCATTTTTATCGTATATATATGAATTAATACCCATAGACTGAAAATTCACAAAAACGTGGAAAACGGCAAAATATTGCCTAATTCGATGATATTTTGTTTAAGTCACATAAAGGAAAAGGGGATGATAAACGTCAAAATATTGCTAAATTCGATGATTTTTCGTACGAAACAAAAGGCAAGAAAACTTGCTTAAAATGCGAAATTCTGAGATTTGAAGGCCAAATCACATATCGTGATACTACATGAAATAGTATCGAAATATTGGTAAAAATGAATATATTTACGTTATATCAAACTACATGAAAAACGTGAAAAAAGTAAATATTTAACCAGATATGAGGATTTTAACTTCAAATCATAGAGCGAGGTTTCGTATTATTTAGATCCAAGAAAAGACATATAACCGTGTTGTTACCAATACAAATGATAAAAATCAACGTGTTTTCATTGGTATTAACTAAAATGTTCCTGATTTTCCGTTTATATTACCGATGGAAGATGTACACGAAAATCGCTCTATTCCGGCTGAAACGTCGATATATGCAATAAAAACAGAACTTCTCCCCTTTTCAATATCTTACTCAGTATTTTAACGAGAAACAAATAGTTGATTGAAAATGAAGTATTTAAGGTTATTATCTAATCAATTATGTGTTTGCATCATTTTTATCGTATATATATGAATTAATACCCATAGGCTGAAAATTCACAAAAACGTGGAAAACGGCAAAATATTGCCTACTTCGATGATATTTTGTTTAAGTCACATAAAGGAAAAGGGGATGATAAACGTCTAAATATTGCTAAATTCGAAGATTTTTCGTTCGAAACAAAAGGCAAGAAAACTTGCTTAAAATGCAATATTATGCGAAATTCTGAGATTTGAAGGCCAAATCACATATCGTGATACTACATGAAATAGTATCGAAATATTGGTAAAAATGAATATATTTACGTAATATCAAACTACATGAAAAACGTGAAAAAAGTCACTATTTAACCATATTTGAGGATTTTAACTTCAAATCATAGAGCGAGGTTTCGTATTATTTAGATCCAAGAATAGACATATGACAATGTTGTTTCCAATACAAATTATAAAAATCAATGTGTTTTCATTAGAATTAACTAAAATGTTCTTGATTTTCCGTTTATATTACCGAGGGAAGATGTACACGTAAAACCGCTCTATTCCGGCTGAAACGTCGATATATGCAATAAAAACCGAACTTCTCCCCTTTTCATTATCTTACTCAGTATTTTAACGAGAAACAAATAGATGATTGAAAATGAAGTATTTAAGGTAATTATCTAATCAATTATGTGTTTGCATCATTTTTATCGTATATATATGAATTAATACCCATAGGCTGAAAATTCACAAAAACGTGGAAAACGGCAAAATATTGCCTAGTTCGATGATATTTTGTTTAAGTCACATAAAGGAAAAGGGGATGATAAACGTCAAAATATTGCTAAATTCGATGATTTTTCGTACGAAACAAAAGGCAAGAAAACTTGCTTAAAAAGCAATATTATGCGAAATTCTGACATTTGAAGGCCAAACCACATATCGTGATGCTACATGAAATAGTATCGAAATATTGGTAAAAATGAATATATTTACGTTATATCAAACTACATGAAAAACGTGAAAAAAGTCAATATTTAACCATATATGAGGATTTTAACTTCAAATCATAGAGCGAGGTTTCGCATTATTTAGATCCAAGAAAAGACATATGACAGTGTTGTTACCAATACAAATTATAAAAATCAATGTGTTTTCATTGGTATTAACTAAAATGTTCCTGATTTTCCGTTTATGTTACCGATGGAAGATGTACACGTAAAACCGCTCTAATCCGGCTGAAACGTCGATATATGCAATAAAAACAGAACTTCTCCCCCTTTCAATATCTTACTCAGTATTTTAACGAGAAACAAATAGTTGATTGAAAATGAAGTATTTAAGGTTATTATCTAATCAATTATGTGTTTGCATAATTTTTATCGTATATATATGAATTAATTCCCATAGACTGAAAATTCACAAAAACGTGGAAAACGGCAAAATATTGCCTAATTCGATGATATTTTGTTTAAGTCACATAAAGGAAAAGGGGATGATAAACGACAAAATTTTGCTAAATTCGATGATTTTTCGTACGAAACAAAAGGCAAGAAAACATGCTTAAAATGGAATATTATGCGAAATTCTGAGATTTGAAGGCCAAATCACATATCGTGATACTACATGAAATAGTATCGAAATATTGGTAAAAATGAATATATTTACGTTATATCAAACTACATGAAAAACGTGAAAAAAGTCAATATTTAACCATATATTAGGATTTTAACTTCAAATCATAGAGCGAGGTTTCGTATTATTTAGATCCAAGAAAAGACATATGACAGTGTTGTTAACAATACAAATGATAAAAATCAATGTGTTTTCATTGGTATTAACTAAAATGTTCCTGATTTTCCGTTTATATTACCGATGGAAGATGTACACGTAAAACCGCTCTAATCCGGCTGAAACGTCGATATATGCAATAAAAACAGAACTTCTCCCCTTTTCAATATCTTACTCAGTATTTTACGAGAAACAAATAGATGATTGAAAATGAAGTATTTAAGGTTATTATCTAATCAATTATGTGTTTGCATAATTTTTATCGTATATATATGAATTAATTCCCATAGACTGAAAATTCACAAAAACGTGGAAAACGGCAAAATATTGCCTAATTCGATGATATTTTGTTAAAGTCACATAAAGGAAAAGGGGATGATAAACGACAAAATTTTGCTAAATTCGATGATTTTTCGTACGAAACAAAAGGCAAGAAAACATGCTTAAAATGCAATATTATGCGAAATTCTGAGATTTGAAGGCCAAATCACATATCGTGATACTACATGAAATAGTATCGAAATATTGGTAAAAATGAATATATTTACGTTATATCAAACTACATGAAAAACGTGAAAAAAGTCAATATTTAACCATATATTAGGATTTTAACTTCAAATCATAGAGCGAGGTTTCGTATTATTTAGATCCAAGAAAAGACATATGACAGTGTTGTTAACAATACAAATGATAAAAATCAATGTGTTTTCATTGGAATTAACTAAAATGTTCCTGATTTTCCGTTTATATTACCGATGGAAGATATACATGAAAATCGCTCTATTCCGGCTGAAACGTCGATATATGCAATAAAAACAGAACTTCTCCCCTTTTTAATATCTTACTCAGTATTTTAACGAGAAACAAATAGTTGATTGAAAATGAAGTATTTAAGGTTATTATCTAATCAATTATGTGTTTGCATAATTTTTATCGTATATATATGAATTAATACCCAAAGACTGAAAATTCACAGAAACGTGGAAAACGGCAAAATATTGCCTAATTCGATGATATTTTGTTTAAGTCACATAAAGGAAAAGGGGATGATAAACGTCAAAATATTGCTAAATTCGATGATTTTTCGTACGAAACAAAAGGCAAGAAAACTTGCTTAAAAAGCAATATTATGCGAAATTCTGAGATTTGAAGGCCAAATCACATATCGTGATGCTACATGAAATAGTATCGAAATATTGGTAAAAATGAATATATTTACGTAATATCAAACTACATGAAAAACGTGAAAAAAGTCAATATTTAACCATATATGAGGATTTTAACTTCAAATCATAGAGCGAGGTTTCGCATTATTTAGATCCAAGAAAAGACATATGACAGTGTTGTTACCAATACAAATGATAAAAATCAATGTGTTTTCATTGGTATTAACTAAAATGTTCCTGATTTTCCGTTTATATTACCGATGGAAGATGTACACGTAAAACCGCTCTAATCTGGCTGAAACGTCGATATATGCAATAAAAACAGAATTTCTCCCCTTTTCAATATCTTACTCAGTATTTTAACGAGAAACAAATAGTTGATTGAAAATGAAGTATTTAAGGTTATTATCTAATCAATTATGTGTTTGCATAATTTTTATAGTATATATATGAATTAACTATTATTGGTATTAACTAAAATGTTCCTGATTTTCCGTTTATATTACCGATGGAAGATGTACACGTAAAACCGCTCTAATCCGGCTGAAACGTCGATATATGCAATAAAAACAGAACTTCTCCCCTTTTCAATATCTTACTCAGTATTTTACGAGAAACAAATAGATGATTGAAAATGAAGTATTTAAGGTTATTATCTAATGAATTATGTGTTTGCATCATTTTTATCGTATATATATGAATTAATACCCATAGACTGAAAATTCACAAAAACGTGGAAAACGGCAAAATATTGCCTAATTCGATGATATTTTGTTTAAGTCACATAAAGGAAAAGGGGATGATAAACGTCAAAATATTGCTAAATTCGATGATTTTTCGTACGAAACAAAAGGCAAGAAAACTTGCTTAAAATGCGAAATTCTGAGATTTGAAGGCCAAATCACATATCGTGATACTACATGAAATAGTATCGAAATATTGGTAAAAATGAATATATTTACGTTATATCAAACTACATGAAAAACGTGAAAAAAGTCAATATTTAACCATATATGAGGATTTTAACTTCAAATCATAGAGCGAGGTTTCGTATTATTTAGATCCAAGAAAAGACATATAACCGTGTTGTTACCAATACAAATGATAAAAATCAACGTGTTTTCATTGGTATTAACTAAAATGTTCCTAATTTTCCGTTTATATTACCGATGGAAGATGTACACGAAAATCGCTCTATTCCGGCTGAAACGTCGATATATGCAATAAAAACAGAACTTCTCCCCTTTTCAATATCTTACTCAGTATTTTAACGAGAAACAAATAGTTGATTGAAAATGAAGTATTTAAGGTTATTATCTAATCAATTATGTGTTTGCATAATTTTTATCGTATATATATGAATTAATACCCATAGACTGAAAATTCACAAAAACGTGGAAAACGGCAAAATATTGCCTAATTCGATGACATTTTGTTCAAGTCACATAAAGGAAAAGGGGATGATAAACGTCAAAATATTGCTAAATTCGAAGATTTTTCGTTCGAAACAAAAGGCAAGAAAACTTGCTTAAAATGCAATATTATGCGAAATTCTGAGATTTGAAGGCCAAATCACATATCGTGATACTACATGAAATAGTATCGAAATATTGGTAAAAATGAATATATTTACGTAATATCAAACTACATGAAAAACGTGAAAAAAGTCAATATTTAAACATATTTGAGGATTTTAACTTCAAATCATAGAGCGAGGTTTCGTATTATTTAGATCCAAGAATAGACATATGACAATGTTGTTTCCAATACAAATTATAAAAATCAATGTGTTTTCATTAGAATTAACTAAAATGTTCTTGATTTTCCGTTTATATTACCGAGGGAAGATGTACACGTAAAACCGCTCTAATCCGGCTGAAACGTCGATATATGCAATAAAAACCGAACTTCTCCCCTTTTCAATATCTTACTCAGTATTTTACGAGAAACAAATAGATGATTGAAAATGAAGTATTTAAGGTTATTATCTAATCAATTATGTGTTTGCATCATTTTTATCGTATATATATGAATTAATACCCATAGACTGAAAATTCACAAAAACGTGGAAAATGGCAAAATATTGCCTAATTCGATGATATTTTGTTTAAGTCACATAAAGGAAAAGGGGATGATAAACGTCAAAATATTGCTAAATTCGATGATTTTTCGTACGAAACAAAAGGCAAGAAAACTTGCTTAAAATGCGAAATTCTGAGATTTGAAGGCCAAATCACATATCGTGATACTACATGAAATAGTATCGAAATATTGGTAAAAATGAATATATTTACGTTATATCAAACTACATGAAAAACGTGAAAAAAGTCAATATATAACCATATATGAGGATTTTAACTTCAAATCATAGAGCGAGGTTTCGTATTATTTAGATCCAAGAAAAGACATATAACCGTGTTGTTACCAATACAAATGATAAAAATCAACGTGTTTTCATTGGTATTAACTAAAATGTTCCTGATTTTTCGTTTATATTACCGATGGAAGATGTACACGAAAATCGCTCTATTCCGGCTGAAACGTCGATATATGCAATAAAAACAGAACTTCTCCCCTTTTCAATATCTTACTCAGTATTTTAACGAGAAACAAATAGTTGATTGAAAATGAAGTATTTAAGGTTATTATCTAATCAATTATGTGTTTGCATAATTTTTATCGTATATATATGAATTAATACCCATAGACTGAAAATTCACAAAAACGTGGAAAACGGCAAAATATTGCCTAATTCGATGATATTTTGTTCAAGTCACATAAAGGAAAAGGGGATGATAAACGTCAAAATATTGCTAAATTCGAAGATTTTTCGTTCGAAACAAAAGGCAAGAAAACTTGCTTAAAATGCAATATTATGCGAAATTCTGAGATTTGAAGGCAAAATCACATATCGTGATACTACATGAAATAGTATCGAAATATTGGTAAAAATGAATATATTTACGTAATATCAAACTACATGAAAAACGTGAAAAAAGTCAATATTTAACCATATTTGAGGATTTTAACTTCAAATCATAGAGCGAGGTTTCGTATTATTTAGATCCAAGAATAGACATATGACAATGTTGTTTCCAATACAAATTATAAAAATCAATGTGTTTTCATTATAATTAACTAAAATGTTCTTGATTTTCCGTTTATATTACCGAGGGAAGATGTACACGTAAAACCGCTCTAATCCGGCTGAAACGTCGATATATGCAATAAAAACCGAACTTCTCCCCTTTTCATTATCTTACTCAGTATTTTAACGAGAAACAAATAGATGATTGAAAATGAAGTATTTAAGGTAATTATCTAATCAATTATGTGTTTGCATCATTTTTATCGTATATATATGAATTAATACCCATAGGCTGAAAATTCACAAAAACGTGGAAAACGGCAAAATATTGCCTAGTTCGATGATATTTTGTTTAAGTCACATAAAGGAAAAGGGGATGATAAACGTCAAAATATTGCTAAATTCGATGATTTTTCGTACGAAACAAAAGGCAAGAAAACTTGCTTAAAAAGCAATATTATGCGAAATTCTGACATTTGAAGGCCAAACCACATATCGTGATGCTACATGAAATAGTATCGAAATATTGGTAAAAATGAATATATTTACGTTATATCAAACTACATGAAAAACGTGAAAAAAGTCAATATTTAACCATATATGAGGATTTTAACTTCAAATCATAGAGCGAGGTTTCACATTATTTAGATCCAAGAAAAGACATATGACAGTGTTGTTACCAATACAAATTATAAAAATCAATGTGTTTTCATTGGTATTAACTAAAATGTTCCTGATTTTCCGTTTATATTACCGATGGAAGATGTACACGTAAAACCGCTCTAATCCGGCTGAAACGTCGATATATGCAATAAAAACAGAACTTCTCCCCTTTTCAATATCTTACTCAGTATTTTAACGAGAAACAAATAGTTGATTGAAAATGAAGTATTTAAGGTTATTATCTAATCAATTATGTGTTTGCATAATTTTTATCGTATATATATGAATTAACTATTATTGGTATTAACTAAAATGTTCCTGATTTTCCGTTTATATTACCGATGGAAGATGTACACGTAAAACCGCTCTAATCCGGCTGAAACGTCGATATATGCAATAAAAACAGAACTTCTCCCCTTTTCATTATCTTACTCAGTATTTTACGAGAAACAAATAGATGATTGAAAATGAAGTATTTAAGGTTATTATCTAATCAATTATGTGTTTGCATCATTTTTATCGTATATATATGAATTAATACCCCTAGACTGAAAAATCACAAAAACGTGGAAAACGGCAAAATATTGCCTAATTCGATGATATTTTGTTTAAGTCACATAAAGGAAAAGGGGATGATAAACGTCAAAATATTGCTAAATTCGATGATTTTTCGTACGAAACAAAAGGCAAGAAAACTTGCTTAAAATGCGAAATTCTGAGATTTGAAGGCCAAATCACATATCGTGATACTACATGAAATAGTATCGAAATATTGGTAAAAATGAATATATTTACGTTATATCAAACTACATGAAAAACGTGAAAAAAGTCAATATTTAACCATATATGAGGATTTTAACTTCAAATCATTGAGCGAGGTTTCGTATTATTTAGATCCAAGAAAAGACATATAACCGTGTTGTTACCAATACAAATGATAAAAATCAACGTGTTTTCATTGGTATTAACTAAAATGTTCCTGATTTTCCGTTTATATTACCGATGGAAGATGTACACGAAAATCGCTCTATTCCGGCTGAAACGTCGATATATGCAATAAAAACAGAACTTCTCCCCTTTTCAATATCTTACTCAGTATTTTAACGAGAAACAAATAGTTGATTGAAAATGAAGTATTTAAGGTTATTAACTAATCAATTATGTGTTTGCATAATTTTTATCGTATATATATGAATTAATACCCATAGACTGAAAATTCACAAAAACGTGGAAAACGGCAAAATATTGCCTAATTCGATGATATTTTGTTCAAGTCACATAAAGGAAAAGGGGATGATAAACGTCAAAATATTGCTAAATTCGAAGATTTTTCGTTCGAAACAAAAGGCAAGAAAACTTGCTTAAAATGCAATATTATGCGAAATTCTGAGATTTGAAGGCCAAATCACATATCGTGATACTACATGAAATAGTATCGAAATATTGGTAAAAATGAATATATTTACGTAATATCAAACTACATGAAAAACGTGAAAAAAGTCAATATTTAACCATATTTGAGGATTTTAACTTCAAATCATAGAGCGAGGTTTCGTATTATTTAGATCCAAGAATAGACATATGACAATGTTGTTTCCAATACAAATTATAAAAATCAATGTGTTTTCATTAGAATTAACTAAAATGTTCTTGATTTTCCGTTTATATTACCGAGGGAAGATGTACACGTAAAACCGCTCTAATCCGGCTGAAACGTCGATATATGCAATAAAAACCGAACTTCTCCCCTTTTCAATATCTTACTCAGTATTTTACGAGAAACAAATAGATGATTGAAAATGAAGTATTTAAGGTTATTATCTAATCAATTATGTGTTTGCATCATTTTTATCGTATATATATGAATTAATACCCATAGACTGAAAATTCACAAAAACGTGGAAAACGGCAAAATATTGCCTAATTCGATGATATTTTGTTTAAGTCACATAAAGGAAAAGGGGATGATAAACGTCAAAATATTGCTAAATTCGATGATTTTTCGTACGAAACAAAAGGCAAGAAAACTTGCTTAAAATGCGAAATTCTGAGATTTGAAGGCCAAATCACATATCGTGATACTACATGAAATAGTATCGAAATATTGGTAAAAATGAATATATTTACGTTATATCAAACTACATGAAAAACGTGAAAAAAGTCAATATTTAACCATATATGAGGATTTTAACTTCAAATCATAGAGCGAGGTTTCGTATTATTTAGATCCAAGAAAAGACATATAACCGTGTTGTTACCAATACAAATGATAAAAATCAACGTGTTTTCATTGGTATTAACTAAAATGTTCCTGATTTTCCGTTTATATTACCGATGGAAGATGTACACGTAAAACCGCTCAAATCCGGCTGAAACGTCGATATATGTAATAAAAACCGAACTTCTCCCCTTTTCATTATCTTACTCAGTATTTTAACGAGAAACAAATAGATGATTGAAAATGAAGTATTTAAGGTAATTATCAAATCAATTATGTGTTTGCATCATTTTTATCGTATATATATGAATTAATACCCATAGGCTGAAAATTCACAAAAACGTGGAAAACGGCAAAATATTGCCTAGTTCGATGATATTTTGTTTAAGTCACATAAAGGAAAAGGGGATGATAAACGTCAAAATATTGCTAAATTCGATGATTTTTCGTACGAAACAAAAGGCAAGAAAACTTGCTTAAAAAGCAATATTATGCGAAATTCTGACATTTGAAGGCCAAACCACATATCGTGATGCTACATGAAATAGTATCGAAATATTGGTAGAAATGAATATATTTACGTTATATCAAACTACATGAAAAACGTGAAAAAAGTCAATATTTAACCATATATGAGGATTTTAACTTCAAATCATAGAGCGAAGTTTCGCATTATTTAGATCCAAGAAAAGACATATGACAGTGTTGTTACCAATACAAATGATAAAAATCAATGTGTTTTCATTGGTATTAACTAAAATGTTCCTGATTTTCCGTTTATATTACCGATGGAAGATGTACACGTAAAACCGCTCTAATCCGGCTGAAACGTCGATATATGCAATAAAAACAGAACTTCTCCCCTTTTCAATATCTTACTCAGTATTTTACGAGAAACAAATAGATGATTGAAAATGAAGTATTTAAGGTTATTATCTAATCAATTATGTGTTTGCATCATTTTTATCGTATATATATGAATTAATACCCATAGACTGAAAATTCACAAAAACGTGGAAAACGGCAAAATATTGCCTAATTCGATGATATTTTGTTTAAGTCACATAAAGGAAAAGGGGATGATAAACGTCAAAATATTGCTAAATTCGATGATTTTTCGTACGAAACAAAAGGCAAGAAAACTTGCTTAAAATGCGAAATTCTGAGATTTGAAGGCCAAATCACATATCGTGATACTACATGAAATAGTATCGAAATATTGGTAAAAATGAATATATTTACGTTATATCAAACTACATGAAAAACGTGAAAAAAGTCAATATTTAACCATATATGAGGATTTTAACTTCAAATCATAGAGCGAGGTTTCGTATTATTTAGATCCAAGAAAAGACATATAACCGTGTTGTTACCAATACAAATGATAAAAATCAACGTGTTTTCATTGGTATTAACTAAAATGTTCCTGATTTTCCGTTTATATTACCGATGGAAGATGTACACGAAAATCGCTCTATTCCGGCTGAAACGTCGATATATGCAATAAAAACAGAACTTCTCCCCTTTTCAATATCTTACTCAGTATTTTAACGAGAAACAAATAGTTGATTGAAAATGAAGTATTTAAGGTTATTATCTAATCAATTATGTGTTTGCATAATTTTTATCGTATATACATGAATTAATACCCATAGACTGAAAATTCACAAAAACGTGGAAAACGGCAAAATATTGCCTAATTCGATGATATTTTGTTCAAGTCACATAAAGGAAAAGGGGATGATAAACGTCAAAATATTGCTAAATTCGAAGATTTTTCGTTCGAAACAAAAGGCAAGAAAACTTGCTTAAAATGCAATATTATGCGAAATTCTGAGATTTAAAGGCCAAATCACATATCGTGATACTACGTGAAATAGTATCGAAATATTGGTAAAAATGAATATATTTACGTTATATCAAACTACATGAAAAACGTGAAAAAAGTCAATATTTAACCATATATGAGGATTTTAACTTCAAATCATAGAGCGAGGTTTCGCATTATTTAGATCCAAGAAAAGACATATGACAGTGTTGTTACCAATACAAATGATAAAAATCAATGTGTTTTCATTGGTATTAACTAAAATGTTCCTGATTTTCCGTTTATATTACCGATGGAAGATGTACACGTAAAACCGCTCTAATCCGGCTGAAACGTCGATATATGCAATAAAAACAGAACTTCTCCCCTTTTCAATATCTTACTCAGTATTTTAACGAGAAACAAATAGTTGATTGAAAATGAAGTATTTAAGGTTATTATCTAATCAATTATGTGTTTGCATAATTTTTATCGTATATATATGAATTAATATCCATAAACTGAAAATTCACAAAAACGTGGAAAACGGCAAAATATTGTCTAATTCGATGATATTTTGTTTAAGTCACATAAAGGAAAAGGGGATGATAAACGTCTAAATATTGCTTAATTCGATGATTTTTCGTACGAAACAAAAGGCAAGAAAACTTGCTTAAAATGCAATATTATGCGAAATTCTGAGATTTGAAGGCCAAATCACATGTGATACTACATGAAATAGTATCGAAATATTGGTAAAAATGAATATATTTACGTAATATCAAACTACATGAAAAACGTGAAAAAAGTCAATATTTAACCATATTTGAGGATTTTAACTTCAAATCATAGAGCGAGGTTTCGTATTATTTAGATCCAAGAATAGACATATGACAATGTTGTTTCCAATACAAATTATAAAAATCAATGTGTTTTCATTAGAATTAACTAAAATGTTCTTGATTTTCCGTTTATATTACCGAGGGAAGATGTACACGTAAAACCGCTCTAATCCGGCTGAAACGTCGATATATGCAATAAAAACCGAACTTCTCCCCTTTTCAATATCTTACTCAGTATTTTACGAGAAACAAATAGATGATTGAAAATGAAGTATTTAAGGTTATTATCTAATCAATTATGTGTTTGCATCATTTTTATCGTATATATATGAATTAATACCCATAGACTGAAAATTCACAAAAACGTGGAAAACGGCAAAATATTGCCTAATTCGATGATATTTTGTTTAAGTCACATAAAGGAAAAGGGGATGATAAACGTCAAAATATTGCTAAATTCGATGATTTTTCGTACGAAACAAAAGGCAAGAAAACTTGCTTAAAATGCGAAATTCTGAGATTTGAAGGCCAAATCACATATCGTGATACTACATGAAATAGTATCGAAATATTGGTAAAAATGAATATATTTACGTTATATCAAACTACATGAAAAACGTGAAAAAAGTCAATATATAACCATATATGAGGATTTTAACTTCAAATCATAGAGCGAGGTTTCGTATTATTTAGATCCAAGAAAAGACATATAACCGTGTTGTTACCAATACAAATGATAAAAATCAACGTGTTTTCATTGGTATTAACTAAAATGTTCCTGATTTTTCGTTTATATTACCGATGGAAGATGTACACGAAAATCGCTCTATTCCGGCTGAAACGTCGATATATGCAATAAAAACAGAACTTCTCCCCTTTTCAATATCTTACTCAGTATTTTAACGAGAAACAAATAGTTGATTGAAAATGAAGTATTTTAGGTTATTATCTAATCAATTATGTGTTTGCATAATTTTTATCGTATATATATGAATTAATACCCATAGACTGAAAATTCACAAAAACGTGGAAAACGGCAAAATATTGCCTAATTCGATGATATTTTGTTCAAGTCACATAAAGGAAAAGGGGATGATAAACGTCAAAATATTGCTAAATTCGAAGATTTTTCGTTCGAAACAAAAGGCAAGAAAACTTGCTTAAAATGCAATATTATGCGAAATTCTGAGATTTGAAGGCAAAATCACATATCGTGATACTACATGAAATAGTATCGAAATATTGGTAAAAATGAATATATTTACGTAATATCAAACTACATGAAAAACGTGAAAAAAGTCAATATTTAACCATATTTGAGGATTTTAACTTCAAATCATAGAGCGAGGTTTCGTATTATTTAGATCCAAGAATAGACATATGACAATGTTGTTTCCAATACAAATTATAAAAATCAATGTGTTTTCATTATAATTAACTAAAATGTTCTTGATTTTCCGTTTATATTACCGAGGGAAGATGTACACGTAAAACCGCTCTAATCCGGCTGAAACGTCGATATATGCAATAAAAACCGAACTTCTCCCCTTTTCATTATCTTACTCAGTATTTTAACGAGAAACAAATAGATGATTGAAAATGAAGTATTTAAGGTAATTATCTAATCAATTATGTGTTTGCATCATTTTTATCGTATATATATGAATTAATACCCATAGGCTGAAAATTCACAAAAACGTGGAAAACGGCAAAATATTGCCTAGTTCGATGATATTTTGTTTAAGTCACATAAAGGAAAAGGGGATGATAAACGTCAAAATATTGCTAAATTCGATGATTTTTCGTACGAAACAAAAGGCAAGAAAACTTGCTTAAAAAGCAATATTATGCGAAATTCTGACATTTGAAGGCCAAACCACATATCGTGATGCTACATGAAATAGTATCGAAATATTGGTAAAAATGAATATATTTACGTTATATCAAACTACATGAAAAACGTGAAAAAAGTCAATATTTAACCATATATGAGGATTTTAACTTCAAATCATAGAGCGAGGTTTCGCATTATTTAGATCCAAGAAAAGACATATGACAGTGTTGTTACCAATACAAATTATAAAAATCAATGTGTTTTCATTGGTATTAACTAAAATGTTCCTGATTTTCCGTTTATATTACCGATGGAAGATGTACACGTAAAACCGCTCTAATCCGGCTGAAACGTCGATATATGCAATAAAAACAGAACTTCTCCCCTTTTCAATATCTTACTCAGTATTTTAACGAGAAACAAATAGTTGATTGAAAATGAAGTATTTAAGGTTATTATCTAATCAATTATGTGTTTGCATAATTTTTATCGTATATATATGAATTAACTATTATTGGTATTAACTAAAATGTTCCTGATTTTCCGTTTATATTACCGATGGAAGATGTACACGTAAAACCGCTCTAATCCGGCTGAAACGTCGATATATGCAATAAAAACAGAACTTCTCCCCTTTTCATTATCTTACTCAGTATTTTACGAGAAACAAATAGATGATTGAAAATGAAGTATTTAAGGTTATTATCTAATCAATTATGTGTTTGCATCATTTTTATCGTATATATATGAATTAATACCCCTAGACTGAAAATTCACAAAAACGTGGAAAACGGCAAAATATTGCCTAATTCGATGATATTTTGTTTAAGTCACATAAAGGAAAAGGGGATGATAAACGTCAAAATATTGCTAAATTCGATGATTTTTCGTACGAAACAAAAGGCAAGAAAACTTGCTTAAAATGCGAAATTCTGAGATTTGAAGGCCAAATCACATATCGTGATACTACATGAAATAGTATCGAAATATTGGTAAAAATGAATATATTTACGTTATATCAAACTACATGAAAAACGTGAAAAAAGTCAATATTTAACCATATATGAGGATTTTAACTTCAAATCATAGAGCGAGGTTTCGTATTATTTAGATCCAAGAAAAGACATATAACCGTGTTGTTACCAATACAAATGATAAAAATCAACGTGTTTTCATTGGTATTAACTAAAATGTTCCTGATTTTCCGTTTATATTACCGATGGAAGATGTACACGAAAATCGCTCTATTCCGGCTGAAACGTCGATATATGCAATAAAAACAGAACTTCTCCCCTTTTCAATATCTTACTCAGTATTTTAACGAGAAACAAATAGTTGATTGAAAATGAAGTATTTAAGGTTATTAACTAATCAATTATGTGTTTGCATAATTTTTATCGTATATATATGAATTAATACCCATAGACTGAAAATTCACAAAAACGTGGAAAACGGCAAAATATTGCCTAATTCGATGATATTTTGTTCAAGTCACATAAAGGAAAAGGGGATGATAAACGTCAAAATATTGCTAAATTCGAAGATTTTTCGTTCGAAACAAAAGGCAAGAAAACTTGCTTAAAATGCAATATTATGCGAAATTCTGAGATTTGAAGGCCAAATCACATATCGTGATACTACATGAAATAGTATCGAAATATTGGTAAAAATGAATATATTTACGTAATATCAAACTACATGAAAAACGTGAAAAAAGTCAATATTTAACCATATTTGAGGATTTTAACTTCAAATCATACAGCGAGGTTTCGTATTATTTAGATCCAAGAATAGACATATGACAATGTTGTTTCCAATACAAATTATAAAAATCAATGTGTTTTCATTAGAATTAACTAAAATGTTCTTGATTTTCCGTTTATATTACCGAGGGAAGATGTACACGTAAATCCGCTCTAATCCGGCTGAAACGTCGATATATGCAATAAAAACCGAACTTCTCCCCTTTTCAATATCTTACTCAGTATTTTACGAGAAACAAATAGATGATTGAAAATGAAGTATTTAAGGTTATTATCTAATCAATTATGTGTTTGCATCATTTTTATCGTATATATATGAATTAATACCCATAGACTGAAAATTCACAAAAACGTGGAAAACGGCAAAATATTGCCTAATCGATGATATTTTGTTTAAGTCACATAAAGGAAAAGGGGATGATAAACGTCAAAATATTGCTAAATTCGATGATTTTTCGTACGAAACAAAAGGCAAGAAAACTTGCTTAAAATGCGAAATTCTGAGATTTGAAGGCCAAATCACATATCGTGATACTACATGAAATAGTATCGAAATATTGGTAAAAATGAATATATTTACGTTATATCAAACTACATGAAAAACGTGAAAAAAGTCAATATTTAACCATATATGAGGATTTTAACTTCAAATCATAGAGCGAGGTTTCGTATTATTTAGATCCAAGAAAAGACATATAACCGTGTTGTTACCAATACAAATGATAAAAATCAACGTGTTTTCATTGGTATTAACTAAAATGTTCCTGATTTTCCGTTTATATTACCGATGGAAGATGTACACGTAAAACCGCTCTAATCCGGCTGAAACGTCGATATATGCAATAAAAACCGAACTTCTCCCCTTTTCATTATCTTACTCAGTATTTTAACGAGAAACAAATAGATGATTGAAAATGAAGTATTTAAGGTAATTATCTAATCAATTATGTGTTTGCATCATTTTTATCGTATATATATGAATTAATACCCATAGGCTGAAAATTCACAAAAACGTGGAAAACGGCAAAATATTGCCTAGTTCGATGATATTTTGTTTAAGTCACATAAAGGAAAAGGGGATGATAAACGTCAAAATATTGCTAAATTCGATGATTTTTCGTACGAAACAAAAGGCAAGAAAACTTGCTTAAAAAGCAATATTATGCGAAATTCTGACATTTGAAGGCCAAACCACATATCGTGATGCTACATGAAATAGTATCGAAATATTGGTAGAAATGAATATATTTACGTTATATCAAACTACATGAAAAACGTGAAAAAAGTCAATATTTAACCATATATGAGGATTTTAACTTCAAATCATAGAGCGAGGTTTCGCATTATTTAGATCCAAGAAAAGACATATGACAGTGTTGTTACCAATACAAATGATAAAAATCAATGTGTTTTCATTGGTATTAACTAAAATGTTCCTGATTTTCCGTTTATATTACCGATGGAAGATGTACACGTAAAACCGCTCTAATCCGGCTGAAACGTCGATATATGCAATAAAAACAGAACTTCTCCCCTTTTCAATATCTTACTCAGTATTTTACGAGAAACAAATAGATGATTGAAAATGAAGTATTTAAGGTTATTATCTAATCAATTATGTGTTTGCATCATTTTTATCGTATATATATGAATTAATACCCATAGACTGAAAATTCACAAAAACGTGGAAAACGGCAAAATATTGCCTAATTCGATGATATTTTGTTTAAGTCACATAAAGGAAAAGGGGATGATAAACGTCAAAATATTGCTAAATTCGATGATTTTTCGTACGAAACAAAAGGCAAGAAAACTTGCTTAAAATGCGAAATTCTGAGATTTGAAGGCCAAATCACATATCGTGATACTACATGAAATAGTATCGAAATATTGGTAAAAATGAATATATTTACGTTATATCAAACTACATGAAAAACGTGAAAAAAGTCAATATTTAACCATATATGAGGATTTTAACTTCAAATCATAGAGCGAGGTTTCGTATTATTTAGATCCAAGAAAAGACATATAACCGTGTTGTTACCAATACAAATGATAAAAATCAACGTGTTTTCATTGGTATTAACTAAAATGTTCCTGATTTTCCGTTTATATTACCGATGGAAGATGTACACGAAAATCGCTCTATTCCGGCTGAAACGTCGATATATGCAATAAAAACAGAACTTCTCCCCTTTTCAATATCTTACTCAGTATTTTAACGAGAAACAAATAGTTGATTGAAAATGAAGTATTTAAGGTTATTATCTAATCAATTATGTGTTTGCATAATTTTTATCGTATATACATGAATTAATACCCATAGACTGAAAATTCACAAAAACGTGGAAAACGGCAAAATATTGCCTAATTCGATGATATTTTGTTCAAGTCACATAAAGGAAAAGGGGATGATAAACGTCAAAATATTGCTAAATTCGAAGATTTTTCGTTCGAAACAAAAGGCAAGAAAACTTGCTTAAAATGCAATATTATGCGAAATTCTGAGATTTAAAGGCCAAATCACATATCGTGATACTACGTGAAATAGTATCGAAATATTGGTAAAAATGAATATATTTACGTTATATCAAACTACATGAAAAACGTGAAAAAAGTCAATATTTAACCATATATGAGGATTTTAACTTCAAATCATAGAGCGAGGTTTCGCATTATTTAGATCCAAGAAAAGACATATGACAGTGTTGTTACCAATACAAATGATAAAAATCAATGTGTTTTCATTGGTATTAACTAAAATGTTCCTGATTTTCCGTTTATATTACCGATGGAAGATGTACACGTAAAACCGCTCTAATCCGGCTGAAACGTCGAAATATGCAATAAAAACAGAACTTCTTCCCTTTTCAATATCTTACTCAGTATTTTAAAGAGAAACAAATAGATGATTGAAAATGAAGTATTTAAGGTAATTATCTAATCAATTATGTGTTTGCATCATTTTTATCGTATATATATGAATTAATACCCATAGGCTGAAAATTCACAAAAACGTGGAAAACGGCAAAATATTGCCTAGTTCGATGATATTTTGTTTAAGTCACATAAAGGAAAAGGGGATGATAAACGTCAAAATATTGCTAAATTCGATGATTTTTCGTACGAAACAAAAGGCAAGAAAACTTGCTTAAAAAGCAATATTATGCGAAATTCTGACATTTGAAGGCCAAACCACATATCGTGATGCTACATGAAATAGTATCGAAATATTGGTAGAAATGAATATATTTACGTTATATCAAACTACATGAAAAACGTGAAAAAAGTCAATATTTAACCATATATGAGGATTTTAACTTCAAATCATAGAGCGAGGTTTCGCATTATTTAGATCCAAGAAAAGACATATGACAGTGTTGTTACCAATACAAATGATAAAAATCAATGTGTTTTCATTGGTATTAACTAAAATGTTCCTGATTTTCCGTTTATATTACCGATGGAAGATGTACACGTAAAACCGCTCTAATCCGGCTGAAACGTCGATATATGCAATAAAAACAGAACTTCTCCCCTTTTCAATATCTTACTCAGTATTTTAACGAGAAACAAATAGTTGATTGAAAATGAAGTATTTAAGGTTATTATCTAATCAATTATGTGTTTGCATAATTTTTATCGTATATATATGAATTAATATCCATAAACTGAAAATTCACAAAAACGTGGAAAACGGCAAAATATTGTCTAATTCGATGATATTTTGTTTAAGTCACATAAAGGAAAAGGGGATGATAAACGTCTAAATATTGCTTAATTCGATGATTTTTCGTACGAAACAAAAGGCAAGAAAACTTGCTTAAAATGCAATATTATGCGAAATTCTGAGATTTGAAGGCCAAATCACATGTGATACTACATGAAATAGTATCGAAATATTGGTAAAAATGAATATATTTACGTAGTATCAAACTACATGAAAAACGTGAAAAAAGTCACTATTTAACCATATTTGAGGATTTTAACTTCAAATCATAGAGAGAGGTTTCGTATTATTTAGATCCAAGAAAAGACATATGACAATGTTGTTTCCAATACAAATAATAAAAATGAATGTGTTTTCATTTGAATTAACTAAAATGTTCCTGATTTTCCGTTTATATTACCGATGGAAGATGTACACGTAAAACCGCTCTAATCCGGCTGAAACGTCGATATATGCAATAAAAACAGAACTTCTCCCCTTTTCAATATCTTACTCAGTATTTTACGAGAAACAAATAGATGATTGAAAATGAAGTATTTAAGGTTATTATCTAATCAATTATGTGTTTGCATCATTTTTATCGTATATATATGAATTAATACCCATAGACTGAAAATTCACAAAAACGTGGAAAACGGCAAAATATTGCCTAATTCGATGATATTTTGTTTAAGTCACATAAAGGAAAAGGGGATGATAAACGTCAAAATATTGCTAAATTCGATGATTTTTCGTACGAAACAAAAGGCAAGAAAACTTGCTTAAAATGCGAAATTCTGAGATTTGAAGGCCAAATCACATATCGTGATACTACATGAAATAGTATCGAAATATTGGTAAAAATGAATATATTTACGTTATATCAAACTACATGAAAAACGTGAAAAAAGTCAATATTTAACCATATATGAGGATTTTAACTTCAAATCATAGAGCGAGGTTTCGTATTATTTAGATCCAAGAAAAGACATATAACCGTGTTGTTACCAATACAAATGATAAAAATCAACGTGTTTTCATTGGTATTAACTAAAATGTTCCTGATTTTCCGTTTATATTACCGATGGAAGATGTACACGAAAATCGCTCTATTCCGGCTGAAACGTCGATATATGCAATAAAAACAGAACTTCTCCCCTTTTCAATATCTTACTCAGTATTTTAACGAGAAACAAATAGTTGATTGAAAATGAAGTATTTAAGGTTATTATCTAATCAATTATGTGTTTGCATAATTTTTATCGTATATACATGAATTAATACCCATAGACTGAAAATTCACAAAAACGTGGAAAACGGCAAAATATTGCCTAATTCGATGATATTTTGTTCAAGTCACATAAAGGAAAAGGGGATGATAAACGTCAAAATATTGCTAAATTCGAAGATTTTTCGTTCGAAACAAAAGGCAAGAAAACTTGCTTAAAATGCAATATTATGCGAAATTCTGAGATTTAAAGGCCAAATCACATATCGTGATACTACGTGAAATAGTATCGAAATATTGGTAAAAATGAATATATTTACGTTATATCAAACTACATGAAAAACGTGAAAAAAGTCAATATTTAACCATATATGAGGAATTTAACTTCAAATCATAGAGCGAGGTTTCGCATTATTTAGATCCAAGAAAAGACATATGACAGTGTTGTTACCAATACAAATGATAAAAATCAATGTGTTTTCATTGGTATTAACTAAAATGTTCCTGATTTTCCGTTTATATTACCGATGGAAGATGTACACGTAAAACCGCTCTAATCCGGCTGAAACGTCGATATATGCAATAAAAACAGAACTTCTCCCCTTTTCAATATCTTACTCAGTATTTTAACGAGAAACAAATAGATGATTGAAAATGAAGTATTTAAGGTAATTATCTAATCAATTATGTGTTTGCATCATTTTTATCGTATATATATGAATTAATACCCATAGGCTGAAAATTCACAAAAACGTGGAAAACGGCAAAATATTGCCTAGTTCGATGATATTTTGTTTAAGTCACATAAAGGAAAAGGGGATGATAAACGTCAAAATATTGCTAAATTCGATGATTTTTCGTACGAAACAAAAGGCAAGAAAACTTGCTTAAAAAGCAATATTATGCGAAATTCTGACATTTGAAGGCCAAACCACATATCGTGATGCTACATGAAATAGTATCGAAATATTGGTAGAAATGAATATATTTACGTTATATCAAACTACATGAAAAACGTGAAAAAAGTCAATATTTAACCATATATGAGGATTTTAACTTCAAATCATAGAGCGAGGTTTCGCATTATTTAGATCCAAGAAAAGACATATGACAGTGTTGTTACCAATACAAATGATAAAAATCAATGTGTTTTCATTGGTATTAACTAAAATGTTCCTGATTTTCCGTTTATATTACCGATGGAAGATGTACACGTAAAACCGCTCTAATCCGGCTGAAACGTCGATATATGCAATAAAAACAGAACTTCTCCCCTTTTCAATATCTTACTCAGTATTTTAACGAGAAACAAATAGTTGATTGAAAATGAAGTATTTAAGGTTATTATCTAATCAATTATGTGTTTGCATAATTTTTATCGTATATATATGAATTAATATCCATAAACTGAAAATTCACAAAAACGTGGAAAACGGCAAAATATTGTCTAATTCGATGATATTTTGTTTAAGTCACATAAAGGAAAAGGGGATGATAAACGTCTAAATATTGCTTAATTCGATGATTTTTCGTACGAAACAAAAGGCAAGAAAACTTGCTTAAAATGCAATATTATGCGAAATTCTGAGATTTGAAGGCCAAATCACATGTGATACTACATGAAATAGTATCGAGATATTGGTAAAAATGAATATATTTACGTAGTATCAAACTACATGAAAAACGTGAAAAAAGTCCCTATTTAACCATATTTGAGGATTTTAACTTCAAATCATAGAGAGAGGTTTCGTATTATTTAGATCCAAGAAAAGACATATGACAATGTTGTTTCCAATACAAATAATAAAAATGAATGTGTTTTCATTTGAATTAACTAAAATGTTCCTGATTTTCCGTTTATATTACCGAGGGAAGATGTACACGTAAAACCGCTCTAATCCGGCTGAAACGTCGATATATGCAATAAAAACCGAACTTCTCCCCTTTTCAATATCTTACTCAGTATTTTACGAGAAACAAATAGATGATTGAAAATGAAGTATTTAAGGTTATTATCTAATCAATTATGTGTTTGCATCATTTTTATCGTATATATATGAATTAATACCCATAGACTGAAAATTCACAAAAACGTGGAAAACGGCAAAATATTGCCTAATTCGATGATATTTTGTTTAAGTCACATAAAGGAAAAGGGGATGATAAACGTCAAAATATTGCTAAATTCGATGATTTTTCGTACGAAACAAAAGGCAAGAAAACTTGCTTAAAATGCAAAATTATGCGAAATTCTGATATTTGAAGGCCAAATCACATATCGTGATACTACATGAAATAGTATCGAAATATTGGTAAAAATGAATATATTTACGTTATATCAAACTACATGAAAAACGTGAAAAAAGTCAACATTTAACCATATATGAGGATTTTAACTTCAAATCATAGAGAGAGGTTTCGTATTATTTAGATCCAAGAAAAGACATATGACAATGTTGTTTCCAATACAAATGATAAAAATCAATGTTTTTTCATTAGTATTAACTAAAATGTTCCTGATTTTCCGTTTATATTACCGATGGAAGATGTACACGAAAATCGCTCTATTCCGGCTGAAACGTCGATATATGCAATAAAAACAGAACTTCTCCCCTTTTCATTATCTTACTCAGTATTTTAACGAGAAACAAATAGATGATTAAAAATGAAGTATTTAAGGTTATTATCTAATCAATTATGTGTTTGCATCATTTTTATCGTATATATATGAATTAATACCCATAGACTGAAAATTCACAAAAACGTGGAAAACGGCAAAATATTGCCTAATTCGATGATATTTTGTTTAAGTCACATAAGGGAAAAGGGGATGATAAACGTCAAAATATTGCTAAATTCGAAGATTTTTCGTACGAAACAAAAGGCAAGAAAACTTGCCTAAAATGCGAAATTCTGAGATTTGAAGGCCAAATCACATATCGTGATACTACATGAAATAGTATCGAAATATTGGTAAAAATGAATATATTTACGTTATATCAAACTACATGAAAAACGTGAAAAAAGTCAATATTTAACCATATATGAGGATTTTAACTTCAAATAATAGAGCGAGGTTTCGTATTATTTAGATCCAAGAAAAGATATATAACCGTGTTGTTACCAATACAAATGATAAAAATCAACGTGTTTTCATTGGTATTAACTAAAATGTTCCTGATTTTCCGTTTATATTACCGATGGAAGATGTACACGAAAATCGCTCTATTCCGGCTGAAACGTCGATATATGCAATAAAAACAGAACTTCTCCCCTTTTCAATATCTTACTCAGTATTTTAACGAGAAACAAATAGTTGATTGAAAATGAAGTATTTAAGGTTATTATCTAATCAATTATGTGTTTGCATAATTTTTATCGTATATATATGAATTAATTCCCATAGACTGAAAATTCACAAAAACGTGAAAAACGGCAAAATATTGCCTAATTCGATGATATTTTGTTCAAGTCACATAAAGGAAAAGGGGATGATAAACGTCAAAATATTGCTAAATTCGAAGATTTTTCGTTCGAAACAAAAGGCAAGAAAACTTGCTTAAAATGCAATATTATGCGAAATTCTGAGATTTGAAGGCCAAATCACATATCGTGATACTACATGAAATAGTATCGAAATATTGGTAAAAATGAATATATTTACGTAATATCAAACTACATGAAAAACGTGAAAAAAGTCAATATTTAACCTTATTTGAGGATTTTAACTTCAAATCATAGAGCGAGGTTTCGTATTATTTAGATCCAAGAATAGACATATGACAATGTTGTTACCAATACAAATGATAAAAATCAATGTGTTTTCATTGGTATTAACTAAAATGTTCCTGATTTTCCGTTTATATTACCGATGGAAGATGTTCACGTAAAACCGCTCTAATCCGGCTGAAACGTCGATATATGCAATAAAAACAGAACTTCTCCCCTTTTCAATATCTTACTCAGTATTTTAACGAGAAACAAATAGTTGATTGAAAATGAAGTATTTAAGGTTATTATCTAATCAATTATGTGTTTGCATAATTTTTATCGTATATATATGAATTAACTATTATTGGTATTAACTAAAATGTTCCTGATTTTCCGTTTATATTACCGATGGAAGATGTACACGTAAAACCGCTCTAATCCGGCTGAAACGTCGATATATGCAATAAAAACAGAACTTCTCCCCTTTTCAATATCTTACTCAGTATTTTAACGAGAAACAAATAGTTGATTGAAAATGAAGTATTTAAGGTTATTATCTAATCAATTATGTGTTTGCATAATTTTTATCGTATATATATGAATTAATATCCATAAACTGAAAATTCACAAAAACGTGGAAAACGGCAAAATATTGTCTAATTCGATGATATTTTGTTTAAGTCACATAAAGGAAAAGGGGATGATAAACGTCTAAATATTGCTTAATTCGATGATTTTCGTACGAAACAAAAGGCAAGAAAACTTGCTTAAAATGCAATATTATGCGAAATTCTGAGATTTGAAGGCCAAATCACATGTGATACTACATGAAATAGTATCGAAATATTGGTAAAAATGAATATATTTACGTAGTATCAAACTACATGAAAAACGTGAAAAAAGTCACTATTTAACCATATTTGAGGATTTTAACTTCAAATCATAGAGAGAGGTTTCGTATTATTTAGATCCAAGAAAAGACATATGACAATGTTGTTTCCAATACAAATAATAAAAATGAATGTGTTTTCATTTGAATTAACTAAAATGTTCCTGATTTTCCGTTTATATTACCGAGGGAAGATGTACACGTAAAACCGCTCTAATCCGGCTGAAACGTCGATATATGCAATAAAAACCGAACTTCTCCCCTTTTCAATATCTTACTCAGTATTTTACGAGAAACAAATAGATGATTGAAAATGAAGTATTTAAGGTTATTATCTAATCAATTATGTGTTTGCATCATTTTTATCGGATATATATGAATTAATACCCATAGACTGAAAATTCACAAAAACGTGGAAAACGGCAAAATATTGCCTAATTCGATGATATTTTGTTTAAGTCACATAAAGGAAAAGGGGATGATAAACGTCAAAATATTGCTAAATTCGATGATTTTTCGTACGAAACAAAAGGCAAGAAAACTTGCTTAAAATGCAAAATTATGCGAAATTCTGAGATTTGAATGCCAAATCACATATCGTGATACTACATGAAATAGTATCGAAATATTGGTAAAAATGAATATATTTACGTTATATCAAACTACATGAAAAACGTGAAAAAAGTCAATATTTAACCATATATGAGGATTTTAACTTCAAATCATAGAGAGAGGTTTCGTATTATTTAGATCCAAGAAAAGACATATGACAATGTTGTTTCCAATACAAATGATAAAAATCAATGTTTTTTCATTAGTATTAACTAAAATGTTCCTGATTTTCCGTTTATATTACCGATGGAAGATGTACACGAAAATCGCTCTATTCCGGCTGAAACGTCGATATATGCAATAAAAACAGAACTTCTCCCCTTTTCATTATCTTACTCAGTATTTTAACGAGAAACAAATAGATGATTAAAAATGAAGTATTTAAGGTTATTATCTAATCAATTATGTGTTTGCATCATTTTTATCGTATATATATGAATTAATACCCATAGACTGAAAATTCACAAAAACGTGGAAAACGGCAAAATATTGCCTAATTCGATGATATTTTGTTTAAGTCACATAAGGGAAAAGGGGATGATAAACGTCAAAATATTGCTAAATTCGATGATTTTTCGTACGAAACAAAAGGCAAGAAAACTTGCTTAAAATGCGAAATTCTGAGATTTGAAGGCCAAATCACATATCGTGATACTACATGAAATAGTATCGAAATATTGGTAAAAATGAATATATTTACGTTATATCAAACTACATGAAAAACGTGAAAAAAGTCAATATTTAACCCTATATGAGGATTTTAACTTCAAATCATAGAGCGAGGTTTCGTATTATTTAGATCCAAGAAAAGATATATAACCGTGTTGTTACCAATACAAATGATAAAAATCAACGTGTTTTCATTGGTAGTAACTAAAATGTTCCTGATTTTCCGTTTATATTACCGATGGAAGATGTACACGAAAATCGCTCTATTCCGGCTGAAACGTCGATATATGCAATAAAAACAGAACTTCTCCCCTTTTCAATATCTTACTCAGTATTTTAACGAGAAACAAATAGTTGATTGAAAATGAAGTATTTAAGGTTATTATCTAATCAATTATGTGTTTGCATAATTTTTATCGTATATATATGAATTAATACCCATAGACTGAAAATTCACAAAAACGTGGAAAACGGCAAAATATTGCCTAATTCGATGATATTTTGTTCAAGTCACATAAAGGAAAAGGGGATGATAAACGTCAAAATATTGCTAAATTCGAAGATTTTTCGTTCGAAACAAAAGGCAAGAAAACTTGCTTAAAATGCAATATTATGCGAAATTCTGAGATTTGAAGGCCAAATCACATATCGTGATACTACATGAAATAGTATCGAAATATTGGTAAAAATGAATATATTTACGTAATATCAAACTACATGAAAAACGTGAAAAAAGTCAATATTTAACCATATTTGAGGATTTTAACTTCAAATCATAGAGCGAGGTTTCGTATTATTTAGATCCAAGAATAGACATATGACAATGTTGTTTCCAATACAAATTATAAAAATCAATGTGTTTTCATTAGAATTAACTAAAATGTTCTTGATTTTCCGTTTATATTACCGAGGGAAGATGTACACGTAAAACCGCTCTAATCCGGCTGAAACGTCGATATATGCAATAAAAACCGAACTTCTCCCCTTTTCATTATCTTACTCAGTATTTTAACGAGAAACAAATAGATGATTGAAAATGAAGTATTTAAGGTAATTATCTAATCAATTATGTGTTTGCATCATTTTTATCGTATATATATGAATTAATACCCATAGGCTGAAAATTCACAAAAACGTGGAAAACGGCAAAATATTGCCTAGTTCGATGATATTTTGTTTAAGTCACATAAAGGAAAAGGGGATGATAAACGTCAAAATATTGCTAAATTCGATGATTTTTCGTACGAAACAAAAGGCAAGAAAACTTGCTTAAAAAGCAATATTATGCGAAATTCTGACATTTGAAGGCCAAACCACATATCGTGATGCTACATGAAATAGTATCGAAATATTGGTAGAAATGAATATATTTACGTTATATCAAACTACATGAAAAACGTCAAAAAAGTCAATATTTAACCATATATGAGGATTTTAACTTCAAATCATAGAGCGAGGTTTCGCATTATTTAGATCCAAGAAAAGACATATGACAGTGTTGTTACCAATACAAATGATAAAAATCAATGTGTTTTCATTGGTATTAACTAAAATGTTCCTGATTTTCCGTTTATATTACCGATGGAAGATGTACACGTAAAACCGCTCTAATCCGGCTGAAACGTCGATATATGCAATAAAAACAGAACTTCTCCCCTTTTCAATATCTTACTCAGTATTTTAACGAGAAACAAATAGTTGATTGAAAATGAAGTATTTAAGGTTATTATCTAATCAATTATGTGTTTGCATAATTTTTATCGTATATATATGAATTAATATCCATAAACTGAAAATTCACAAAAACGTGGAAAACGGCAAAATATTGTCTAATTCGATGATATTTTGTTTAAGTCACATAAAGGAAAAGGGGATGATAAACGTCTAAATATTGCTTAATTCGATGATTTTTCGTACGAAACAAAAGGCAAGAAAACTTGCTTAAAATGCAATATTATGCGAAATTCTGAGATTTGAAGGCCAAATCACATGTGATACTACATGAAATAGTATCGAAATATTGGTAAAAATGAATATATTTACGTAGTATCAAACTACATGAAAAACGTGAAAAAAGTCCCTATTTAACCATATTTGAGGATTTTAACTTCAAATCATAGAGAGAGGTTTCGTATTATTTAGATCCAAGAAAAGACATATGACAATGTTGTTTCCAATACAAATAATAAAAATGAATGTGTTTTCATTTGAATTAACTAAAATGTTCCTGATTTTCCGTTTATATTACCGAGGGAAGATGTACACGTAAAACCGCTCTAATCCGGCTGAAACGTCGATATATGCAATAAAAACCGAACTTCTCCCCTTTTCAATATCTTACTCAGTATTTTACGAGAAACAAATAGATGATTGAAAATGAAGTATTTAAGGTTATTATCTAATCAATTATGTGTTTGCATCATTTTTATCGTATATATATGAATTAATACCCATAGACTGAAAATTCACAAAAACGTGGAAAACGGCAAAATATTGCCTAATTCGATGATATTTTGTTTAAGTCACATAAAGGAAAAGGGGATGATAAACGTCAAAATATTGCTAAATTCGATGATTTTTCGTACGAAACAAAAGGCAAGAAAACTTGCTTAAAATGCAAAATTATGCGAAATTCTGAGATTTGAAGGCCAAATCACATATCGTGATACTACATGAAATAGTATCGAAATATTGGTAAAAATGAATATATTTACGTTATATCAAACTACATGAAAAACGTGAAAAAAGTCAACATTTAACCATATATGAGGATTTTAACTTCAAATCATAGAGAGAGGTTTCGTATTATTTAGATCCAAGAAAAGACATATGACAATGTTGTTTCCAATACAAATGATAAAAATCAATGTTTTTTCATTAGTATTAACTAAAATGTTCCTGATTTTCCGTTTATATTACCGATGGAAGATGTACACGAAAATCGCTCTATTCCGGCTGAAACGTCGATATATGCAATAAAAACAGAACTTCTCCCCTTTTCATTATCTTACTCAGTATTTTAACGAGAAACAAATAGATGATTAAAAATGAAGTATTTAAGGTTATTATCTAATCAATTATGTGTTTGCATCATTTTTATCGTATATATATGAATTAATACCCATAGACTGAAAATTCACAAAAACGTGGAAAACGGCAAAATATTGCCTAATTCGATGATATTTTGTTTAAGTCACATAAGGGAAAAGGGGATGATAAACGTCAAAATATTGCTAAATTCGAAGATTTTTCGTACGAAACAAAAGGCAAGAAAACTTGCCTAAAATGCGAAATTCTGAGATTTGAAGGCCAAATCACATATCGTGATACTACATGAAATAGTATCGAAATATTGGTAAAAATGAATATATTTACGTTATATCAAACTACATGAAAAACGTGAAAAAAGTCAATATTTAACCATATATGAGGATTTTAACTTCAAATCATAGAGCGAGGTTTCGTATTATTTAGATCCAAGAAAAGATATATAACCGTGTTGTTACCAATACAAATGATAAAAATCAACGTGTTTTCATTGGTATTAACTAAAATGTTCCTGATTTTCCGTTTATATTACCGATGGAAGATGTACACGAAAATCGCTCTATTCCGGCTGAAACGTCGATATATGCAATAAAAACAGAACTTCTCCCCTTTTCAATATCTTACTCAGTATTTTAACGAGAAACAAATAGTTGATTGAAAATGAAGTATTTAAGGTTATTATCTAATCAATTATGTGTTTGCATAATTTTTATCGTATATATATGAATTAATACCCATAGACTGAAAATTCACAAAAACGTGGAAAACGGCAAAATATTGCCTAATTCGATGATATTTTGTTCAAGTCACATAAAGGAAAAGGGGATGATAAACGTCAAAATATTGCTAAATTCGAAGATTTTTCGTTCGAAACAAAAGGCAAGAAAACTTGCTTAAAATGCAATATTATGCGAAATTCTGAGATTTGAAGGCCAAATCACATATCGTGATACTACATGAAATAGTATCGAAATATTGGTAAAAATGAATATATTTACGTAATATCAAACTACATGAAAAACGTGAAAAAAGTCAATATTTAACCATATTTGAGGATTTTAACTTCAAATCATAGAGCGAGGTTTCGTATTATTTAGATCCAAGAATAGACATATGACAATGTTGTTACCAATACAAATGATAAAAATCAATGTGTTTTCATTGGTATTAACTAAAATGTTCCTGATTTTCCGTTTATATTACCGATGGAAGATGTACACGTAAAACCGCTCTAATCCGGCTGAAACGTCGTTATATGCAATAAAAACAGAACTTCTCCCCTTTTCAATATCTTACTCAGTATTTTAACGAGAAACAAATAGTTGATTGAAAATGAAGTATTTAAGGTTATTATCTAATCAATTATGTGTTTGCATAATTTTTATCGTATATATATGAATTAACTATTATTGGTATTAACTAAAATGTTCCTGATTTTCCGTTTATATTACCGATGGAAGATGTACACGTAAAACCGCTCTAATCCGGCTGAAACGTCGATATATGCAATAAAAACAGAACTTCTCCCCTTTTTAATATCCTACTCAGTATTTTAACGAGAAACAAATAGTTGATTGAAAATGAAGTATTTAAGGTTATTATCTAATCAATTATGTGTTTGCATAATTTTTATCGTATATATATGAATTAATATCCATAAACTGAAAATTCACAAAAACGTGGAAAACGGCAAAATATTGTCTAATTCGATGATATTTTGTTTAAGTCACATAAAGGAAAAGGGGATGATAAACGTCAAAATATTGCTAAATTCGATGATTTTTCGTACGAAACAAAAGGCAAGAAAACTTGCTTAAAATGCAAAATTATGCGAAATTCTGAGATTTGAAGGCCAAATCACATATCGTGATACTACATGAAATAGTATCGAAATATTGGTAAAAATGAATATATTTACGTTATATCAAACTACATGAAAAACGTGAAAAAAGTCAATATTTAACCATATATGAGGATTTTAACTTCAAATCATAGAGAGAGGTTTCGTATTATTTAGATCCAAGAAAAGACATATGACAATGTTGTTTCCAATACAAATGATAAAAATCAATGTTTTTTCATTAGTATTAACTAAAATGTTCCTGATTTTCCGTTTATATTACCGATGGAAGATGTACACGAAAATCGCTCTATTCCGGCTGAAACGTCGATATATGCAATAAAAACAGAACTTCTCCCCTTTTCATTATCTTACTCAGTATTTTAACGAGAAACAAATAGATGATTAAAAATGAAGTATTTAAGGTTATTATCTAATCAATTATGTGTTTGCATCATTTTTATCGTATATATATATGAATTAATACCCATAGACTGAAAATTCACAAAAACGTGGAAAACGGCAAAATATTGCCTAATTCGATGATATTTTGTTTAAGTCACATAAGGGAAAAGGGGATGATAAACGTCAAAATATTGCTAAATTCGATGATTTTTCGTACGAAACAAAAGGCAAGAAAACTTGCTTAAAATGCGAAATTCTGAGATTTGAAGGCCAAATCACATATCGTGATACTACATGAAATAGTATCGAAATATTGGTAAAAATGAATATATTTACGTTATATCAAACTACATGAAAAACGTGAAAAAAGTCAATATTTAACCATATATGAGGATTTTAACTTCAAATCATAGAGCGAGGTTTCGTATTATTTAGATCCAAGAAAAGATATATAACCGTGTTGTTACCAATACAAATGATAAAAATCAACGTGTTTTCATTGGTATTAACTAAAATGTTCCTGATTTTCCGTTTATATTACCGATGGAAGATGTACACGAAAATCGCTCTATTCCGGCTGAAACGTCGATATATGCAATAAAAACAGAACTTCTCCCCTTTTCAATATCTTACTCAGTATTTTAACGAGAAACAAATAGTTGATTGAAAATGAAGTATTTAAGGTTATTATCTAATCAATTATGTGTTTGCATAATTTTTATCGTATATATATGAATTAATACCCATAGACTGAAAATTCACAAAAACGTGGAAAACGGCAAAATATTGCCTAATTCGATGATATTTTGTTCAAGTCACATAAAGGAAAAGGGGATGATAAACGTCAAAATATTGCTAAATTCGAAGATTTTTCGTTCGAAACAAAAGGCAAGAAAACTTGCTTAAAATGCAATATTATGCGAAATTCTGAGATTTGAAGGCCAAATCACATATCGTGATACTACATGAAATAGTATCGAAATATTGGTAAAAATGAATATATTTACGTAATATCAAACTACATGAAAAACGTGAAAAAAGTCAATATTTAACCATATTTGAGGATTTTAACTTCAAATCATAGAGCGAGGTTTCGTATTATTTAGATCCAAGAATAGACATATGACAATGTTGTTTCCAATACAAATTATAAAAATCAATGTGTTTTCATTAGAATTAACTAAAATGTTCTTGATTTTCCGTTTATATTACCGAGGGAAGATGTACACGTAAAACCGCTCTAATCCGGCTGAAACGTCGATATATGCAATAAAAACCGAACTTCTCCCCTTTTCATTATCTTACTCAGTATTTTAACGAGAAACAAATAGATGATTGAAAATGAAGTATTTAAGGTAATTATCTAATCAATTATGTGTTTGCATCATTTTTATCGTATATATATGAATTAATACCCATAGGCTGAAAATTGACAAAAACGTGGAAAACGGCAAAATATTGTCTAATTCGATGATATTTTGTTTAAGTCACATAAAGGAAAAGGGGATGATAAACGTCAAAATATTGCTAAATTCGATGATTTTTCGTACGAAACAAAAGGCAAGAAAACTTGCTTAAAAAGCAATATTATGCGAAATTCTGACATTTGAAGGCCAAATCACATATCGTGATGCTACATAAAATAGTATCGAAATATTGGTAAAAATGAATATATTTACGTTATATCAAACTACATGAAAAACGTGAAAAAAGTCAATATTTAACCATATATGAGGATTTTAACTTCAAATCATAGAGCGAGGTTTCGCATTATTTAGATCCAAGAAAAGACATATGACAGTGTTGTTACCAATACAAATGATAAAAATCAATGTGTTTTCATTGGTATTAACTAAAATGTTCCTGATTTTCCGTTTATATTACCGATGGAAGATGTACACGTAAAACCGCTCTAATCCGGCTGAAACGTCGATATATGCAATAAAAACAGAACTTCTCCCCTTTTCAATATCTTACTCAGTATTTTAACGAGAAACAAATAGTTGATTGAAAATGAAGTATTTAAGGTTATTATCTAATCAATTATGTGTTTGCATAATTTTTATCGTATATATATGAATTAACTATTATTGGTATTAACTAAAATGTTCCTGATTTTCCGTTTATATTACCGATGGAAGATGTACACGTAAAACCGCTCTAATCCGGCTGAAACGTCGATATATGCAATAAAAACAGAACTTCTCCCCTTTTTAATATCCTACTCAGTATTTTAACGAGAAACAAATAGTTGATTGAAAATGAAGTATTTAAGGTTATTATCTAATCAATTATGTGTTTGCATAATTTTTATCGTATATATATGAATTAATATCCATAAACTGAAAATTCACAAAAACGTGGAAAACGGCAAAATATTGTCTAATTCGATGATATTTTGTTTAAGTCACATAAAGGAAAAGGGGATGATAAACGTCTAAATATTGCTTAATTCGATGATTTTTCGTACGAAACAAAAGGCAAGAAAACTTGCTTAAAATGCAATATTATGCGAAATTCTGAGATTTGAAGGCCAAATCACATGTGATACTACATGAAATAGTATCGAAATATTGGTAAAAATGAATATATTTACGTTATATCAAACTACATGAAAAACGTGAAAAAAGTCAATATTTAACCATATATGAGGATTTTAACTTCAAATCATAGAGAGAGGTTTCGTATTATTTTGATCCAAGAAAAGACATATGACAGTGTTGTTACCAATACAAATGATAAAAATCAATTTGTTTTCATTGGTATTAACTAAAATGTTGCTGATTTTCCGTTTATATTACCGATGGAAGATGTACACGTAAAACCGCTCTAATCCGGCTGAAACGTCGATATATGCAATAAAAACCGAACTTCTCCCCTTTTCAATATCTTACTCAGTATTTTACGAGAAACAAATAGATGATTGAAAATGAAGTATTTAAGGTTATTATCTAATCAATTATGTGTTTGCATCATTTTTATCGTATATATATGAATTAATACCCATAGACTGAAAATTCACAAGAACGTGGAAAACGGCAAAATATTGTCTAATTCGATGATATTTTGTTTAAGTCACATAAAGGAAAAGGGGATGATAAACGTCTAAATATTGCTTAATTCGATGATTTTTCGTACGAAACAAAAGGCAAGAAAACTTGCTTAAAATGCAATATTATGCGAAATTCTGAGTTTTGAAGGCCAAATCACATGTGATACTACATGAAATAGTATCGAAATATTGGTAAAAATGAATATATTTACGTAGTATCAAACTACATGAAAAACGTGAAAAAAGTCACTATTTAACCATATTTGAGGATTTTAACTTCAAATCATAGAGAGAGGTTTCGTATTATTTAGATCCAAGAAAAGACATATGACAATGTTGTTTCCAATACAAATAATAAAAATGAATGTGTTTTCATTTGAATTAACTAAAATGTTCCTGATTTTCCGTTTATATTACCGAGGGAAGATGTACACGTAAAACCGCTCTAATCCGGCTGAAACGTCGATATATGCAATAAAAACCGAACTTCTCCCCTTTTCAATATCTTACTCAGTATTTTACGAGAAACAAATAGATGATTGAAAATGAAGTATTTAAGGTTATTATCTAATCAATTATGTGTTTGCATAATTTTTATCGTATATATAATGAATTAATACCCATAGAGTGAAAATTCACAAAAACGGGGAAAAACCGCAAAATATTGCCTAATTCGATGATATTTTGTTTAAATCAAATAAAGGAAAAGGGGATGATAAACGTCAAAATATTGCTAAATTCGATGATTTTTCGTACGAAACAAAAGGCAAGAAAACTTGCTTAAAATGCAATATTATGCGAAATTCTGAGATTTGAAGGCCAAATCACATGTCGTGTTCTAACAAGAAATAGAATCTAAATATTGGTAAAAATGAATATATTTACGTAGTATCAAACTACATGAAAAACGTGAAAAAAGTCACTATTTAACCATATTTGAGGATTTTAACTTCAAATCATAGAGCGAGGTTTCGTATTATTTAGATCCAAGAAAAGACATATGACAATGTTGTTTCCAATACAAATGATAAAAATCAATGTTTTTTCATTAGTATTAACTAAAATGTTCCTGATTTTCCGTTTATATTACCGATGGAAGATGTACACGAAAATCGCTCTATTCCGGCTGAAACGTCGATATATGCAATAAAAACAGAACTTCTCCCCTTTTCATTATCTTACTCAGTATTTTAACGAGAAACAAATATAGATGATTGAAAATGAAGTATTTAAGGTTTTATCTAATCAATTATGTGTTTGCGTCATTTTTATCGTATATATAATGAATTAATACCCATAGACTGAAAATTCACAAAAGCGTTGAAAACGGCAAAATATTGCCTAATTCGATGATATTTTGTTTAAGTCACATAAAGGAAAATGGGATGATAAACGTCAAAATATTGCTAAATTCGATGATTTTTCGTACGAAACAAAATGCAAGAAAACTTGCTTAAAATGCAATATTATGCAAAATTCTGAGATTTAAAGGCCAAATCACATATCGTGATACTACATGAAATAGAATCGAAATATTGGTAAAAATGAATATATTTACGTAGTATCAAACTACATGAAAAACGTGAAAAAAGTCACTATTTAACCATATTTGAGGATTTTAACTTTAAATCATAGAGCGAGGTTTCGTATTATTTAGATCCAAGAAAAGACATATGACAATGTTGTTTCCAATACAAATTATAAAAATCAATGTGTTTTCATTAGAATCAACTAAAATGTTCCTGATTTTCTGTTTATATTACCGAGGGAAGATGTACACGTAAAACCGCTCTAATCCGGCTGAAACGTCGATCTATGCAATAAAAACCGAACTTCTCCCCTTTTCATTATCTTACTCAGTATTTTAACGAGAAACAAATAGATGATTGAAAATGAAGTATTTAAGGTTATTATCTAATCAATTATGTGTTTGCATCATTTTTATTGTATATATATGAATTAATACCCATAGACTGAAAATTCACAAAAACGTGGAAAACGGCAAAATATTGCCTCCTTCGATGATATTCTGTTAAAGTCACATAAAGAAAAAGGGGATGATAAACGTCAAAATATTGCTAAATTCGATGATTTTTCGTACGAAACAAAAGGCAAGAAAACTTGCTTAAAATGCAATATTATGCGAAATTCTGAGATTTGAAGGCCAAATCACATATCGTGATACTACATGAAATAGAATCGAAATATTGGTAAAAATGAATATATTTACGTAGTATCAAACTACATGAAAAACGTGAAAAAAGTCACTATTTAACCATATTTGAGGATTTTAACTTCAAATCATAGAGCGAGGTTTCGTATTATTTAGATCCAAGAAAAGACATATGACAATGTTGTTTCCAATACAAATTATAAAAATCAATGTGTTTTCATTAGAATTAACTAAAATGTTCCTGATTTTCCGTTTATATTACCGAGGGAAGATGTACATGTAAAACCGCTCTAATCCGGCTGAAACGTCGATATATGCAATAAAAACCGAACTTCTCCCCTTTTCATTATCTTACTCAGTATTTTAACGAGAAACAAATAGATGATTGAAAATGAAGTATTTAAGGTTATTATCTAATCAATTATGTGTTTGCATCATTTTTATCGTATATATATGAATTAATACCCATAGACTGAAAATTCACAAAAACGTAGAAAACGGCAAAATATTGCCTAATTCGATGATATTTTGTTTAAGTCACATAAAGGAAAAGGGGATGATAAACGTCAAAATATTGCTAAATTCGATGATTTTTCGTACGAAACAAAAGGCAAGAAAACTTGCTTAAAATGCAAAATTATGCGAAATTCTGAGATTTGAAGGCCAAATCACATATCGTGATACTACATGAAATAGTATCGAAATATTGGTAAAAATGAATATATTTACGTTATATCAAACTACATGAAAAACGTGAAAAAAGTCAATATTTAACCATATATGAGGATTTTAACTTCAAATCGTAGAGAGAGGTTTCGTATTATTTAGATCCAAGAAAAGACATATGACAATGTTGTTTCCAATACAAATGATAAAAATCAATGTTTTTTCATTAGTATTAACTAAAATGTTCCTGATTTTGCGTTTATATTACCGATGGAAGATGTACACGAAAATCGCTCTATTCCGGCTGAAACGTCGATATATGCAATAAAAACCGAACTTCTCCCCTTTTCATTATCTTACTCAGTATTTTAACGAGAAACAAATAGATGATTGAAAATGAAGTATTTAAGGTTATTATCTAATCAATTATGTGTTTGCATCATTTTTATCGTATATATATGAATTAATACCCATAGACTGAAAATTCACAAAAACGTGGAAAACGGTAAAATATTGCCTAGTTCGATGATATTTTGTTTAAGACACATAAAGGAAAAGGGGATGATAAACGTCAAAATATTGCTAAATTCGATGATTTTTCGTACGAAACAAAAGGCAAGAAAACTTGCTTAAAAAGCAATATTATGCGAAATTCTGAGATTTGAAGGCCAAATCACATATCGTGATACTACATGAAATAGTATCGAAATATTGGTAAAAATGAATATATTTACGTTATATCAAACTACATGAAAAACGTGAAAAAAGTCAATATTTAACCATATATGGGGATTTTAACTTCAAATCATTGAGAGAGGTTTCGTATTATTTAGATCCAAGAAAAGACATATGACAATGTTGTTTCCAATACAAATAATAAAAATGAATGTGTTTTTATTTGAATTAACTAAAATGTTCCTGATTTTCCGTTTATATAACCGAGGGAAGATGTACACGTAAAACCGCTCTAATCCGGCTGAAACGTCGATATATGCGATAAAAACCGAACTTCTCCCCTTTTCAATATCTTACTCAGTATTTTACGAGAAACAAATAGATGATTGAAAATGAAGTATTTAAGATTATTATCTAATCAATTATGTGTTTGCATAATTTTTATCGTATATATATGAAATAATACCCATAGAGTGAAAATTCACAAAAACGGGGAAAAACCGCAAAATATTGCCTAATTCGATGATATTTTGTTTAAATCAAATAAAGGAAAAGGGGATGATAAACGTCAAAATATTGCTAAATTCGAAGATTTTTCATACGAAACAAAAGGCAAGAAAACTTGCTTAAAATGCAATATTATGCGAAATTCTGAGATTTGAAGGCCAAATCACATATCGTGATACTACATGAAATAGTATCGAAATATTGGTAAAAATGAATATATTTACGTAATATCAAACTACATGAAAAACGTGAAAAAAGTCAATATTTAACCATATTTGAGGATTTTAACTTCAAATCATAGAGCGAGGTTTCGTATTATTTAGATCCAAGAAAAGACATATGACAATGTTGTTTCCAATACAAATGATAATAATCAATGTTTTTTCATTAGTATTAACTAAAATGTTCCTGATTTTCCGTTTATATTACCGATGGAAGATGTACACGAAAATCGCTCTATTCCGGCTGAAACGTCGATATATGCAATAAAAACAGAACTTCTCCCCTTTTTATTATCTTACTCAGTATTTTAACGAGAAACAAATATAGATGATTGAAAATGAAGTATTTAAGGTTATTATCTAATCAATTATGTGTTTGCGTCATTTTTATCGTAAATATAATGAATTAATACCCATAGACTGAAAATTCACAAAAGCGTTGAAAACGGCAAAATATTGCCTAATTCGATGATATTTTGTTTAAGTCACATAAAGGAAAATGGGATGATAAACGTCAAAATATTGCTAAATTCGATGATTTTTCGTACGAAACAAAATGCAAGAAAACTTGCTTAAAATGCAATATTATGCGAAATTCTGAGATTTGAAGGCCAAATCACATATCGTGATACTACATGAAATAGAATCGAAATATTGGTAAAAATGAATATATTTACGTAGTATCAAACTACATGAAAAACGTGAAAAAAGTCACTATTTAACCATATTTGAGGATGTTAACTTTAAATCATAGAGCGAGGTTTCGTATTATTTAGATCCAAGAAAAGACATATGACAATGTTGTTTCCAATACAAATTATAAAAATCAATGTGTTTTCATTAGAATTAACTAAAATGTTCCTGATTTTCTGTTTATATTACCGAGGGAAGATGTACACGTAAAACCGCTCTAATCCGGCTGAAACGTCGATCTATGCAATAAAAACCGAACTTCTCCCCTTTTCATTATCTTACTCAGTATTTTAACGAGAAACAAATAGATGATTGAAAATGAAGTATTTAAGGTTATTATCTAATCAATTATGTGTGTGCATCATTTTTATCGTATATATATGAATTAATACCCATACTGAAAATTCACAAAAACGTGGAAAACGGCAAAATATTGCCTAATTCGATGATATTTTGTTTAAGTCACATAAAGGAAAAGGGGATGATAAACGTCAAAATATTGCTAAATTCGATGATTTTTCGTACGAAACAAAAGGCAAGAAAACTTGCTTAAAATGCAACATTATGCGAAATTCTGAGATTTGAAGGCCAAATCACATATCGTGATACTACATGAAATAGTATCGAAATATTGGTAAAAATGAATATATTTACGTTATATCAAACTACATGAAAAACGTGAAAAAAGTCAATATTTAACCATATATGAGGATTTTAACTTCAAATCGTAGAGAGAGGTTTCGTATTATTTAGATCCAAGAAAAGACATATGACAATGTTGTTTCCAATACAAATGATTAAAATCAATGTTTTTTCATTAGTATTAACTAAAATGTTCCTGATTTTCCGTTTATATTACCGATGGAAGATGTACACGAAAATCGCTCTATTCCGGCTGAAACGTCGATATATGCAATAAAAACAGAACTTCTCCCCTTTCATTATCTTACTCAGTATTTTAACGAGAAACAAATAGATGATTGAAAATGAAGTATTTAAGGTTATTATCTAATCAATTATGTGTTTGCGTCATTTTTATCGTATATATAATGAATTAATACCCATAGACTGAAAATTCACAAAAACGTGGAAAACGGCAAAATATTGCCTAATTCGATGATATTTTGTTCAAGTCACATAAAGGCAAAGAGAATGATAAACGTCAAAATATTGCTAAATTCGAAGATTTTTCATACGAAACAAAAGGCAAGAAAACTTGCTTAAAATGCAATATTATGCGAAATTCTGAGATTTGAAGGCCAAATCACATATCGTGATACTACATGAAATAGTATCGAAATATTGGTAAAAATGAATATATTTACGTAATATCAAACTACATGAAAAACGTGAAAAAAGTCAATATTTAACCATATTTGAGGATTTTAACTTCAAATCATAGAGCGAGGTTTCGTATTATTTAGATCCAAGAATAGACATATGACAATGTTGTTTCCAATACAAATTATAAAAATCAATGTGTTTTCATTAGAATTAACTAAAATGTTCTTGATTTTCCGTTTATATTACCGAGGGAAGATGTACACGTAAAACCGCTCTAATCCGGCTGAAACGTCGATATATGCAATAAAAACCGAACTTCTCCCCTTTTCATTATCTTACTCAGTATTTTAACGAGAAACAAATAGATGATTGAAAATGAAGTATTTAAGGTTATTATCTAATCAATTATGTGTTTGCATCATTTTTATCGTATATATATGAATTAATACCCATAGAGTGAAAATTCACAAAAACGGGGAAAAACTGCAAAATATTGCCTAATTCGATGATATTTTGTTTAAATCAAATAAAGGAAAAGGGGATGATAAACGTCAAAATATTGCTAAATTCGAAGATTTTTCATACGAAACAAAAGGCAAGAAAACTTGCTTAAAATGCAATATTATGCGAAATTCTGAGATTTGAAGGCCAAATCACATATCGTGATACTACATGAAATAGTATCGAAATATTGGTAAAAATGAATATATTTACGTAATATCAAACTACATGAAAAACGTGAAAAAAGTCAATATTTAACCATATTTGAGGATTTTAACTTCAAATCATAGAGCAAGGTTTCGTATTATTTAGATCCAAGAAAAGACATATGACAATGTTGTTTCCAATACAAATGATAATAATCAATGTTTTTTCATTAGTATTAACTAAAATGTTCCTGATTTTCCGTTTATATTACCGATGGAAGATGTACACGAAAATCGCTCTATTCCGGCTGAAACGTCGATATATGCAATAAAAACAGAACTTCTCCCCTTTTTATTATCTTACTCAGTATTTTAACGAGAAACAAATATAGATGATTGAAAATGAAGTATTTAAGGTTATTATCTAATCAATTATGTGTTTGCGTCATTTTTATCGTATATATAATGAATTAATACCCATAGACTGAAAATTCACAAAAGCGTTGAAAACGGCAAAATATTGCCTAATTCGATGATATTTTGTTTAAGTCACATAAAGGAAAATGGGATGATAAACGTCAAAATATTGCTAAATTCGATGATTTTTCGTACGAAACAAAATGCAAGAAAACTTGCTTAAAATGCAATATTATGCGAAATTCTGAGATTTGAAGGCCAAATCACATATCGTGATACTACATGAAATAGAATCGAAATATTGGTAAAAATGAATATATTTACGTAGTATCAAACTACATGAAAAACGTGAAAAAAGTCACTATTTAACCATATTTGAGGATGTTAACTTTAAATCATAGAGCGAGGTTTCGTATTATTTAGATCCAAGAAAAGACATATGACAATGTTGTTTCCAATACAAATTATAAAAATCAATGTGTTTTCATTAGAATTAACTAAAATGTTCCTGATTTTCTGTTTATATTACCGAGGGAAGATGTACACGTAAAACCGCTCTAATCCGGCTGAAACGTCGATCTATGCAATAAAAACCGAACTTCTCCCCTTTTCATTATCTTACTCAGTATTTTAACGAGAAACAAATAGATGATTGAAAATGAAGTATTTAAGGTTATTATCTAATCAATTATGTGTGTGCATCATTTTTATCGTATATATATGAATTAATACCCATACTGAAAATTCACAAAAACGTGGAAAACGGCAAAATATTGCCTAATTCGATGATATTTTGTTTAAGTCACATAAAGGAAAAGGGGATGATAAACGTCAAAATATTGCTAAATTCGATGATTTTTCGTACGAAACAAAAGGCAAGAAAACTTGCTTAAAATGCAACATTATGCGAAATTCTGAGATTTGAAGGCCAAATCACATATCGTGATACTACATGAAATAGTATCGAAATATTGGTAAAAATGAATATATTTACGTTATATCAAACTACATGAAAAACGTGAAAAAAGTCAATATTTAACCATATATGAGGATTTTAACTTCAAATCGTAGAGAGAGGTTTCGTATTATTTAGATCCAAGAAAAGACATATGACAATGTTGTTTCCAATACAAATGATTAAAATCAATGTTTTTTCATTAGTATTAACTAAAATGTTCCTGATTTTCCGTTTATATTACCGATGGAAGATGTACACGAAAATCGCTCTATTCCGGCTGAAACGTCGATATATGCAATAAAAACAGAACTTCTCCCCTTTCATTATCTTACTCAGTATTTTAACGAGAAACAAATAGATGATTGAAAATGAAGTATTTAAGGTTATTATCTAATCAATTATGTGTGTGCATCATTTTTATCGTATATATATGAATTAATACCCATACTGAAAATTCACAAAAACGTGGAAAACGGCAAAATATTGCCTAATTCGATGATATTTTGTTCAAGTCACATAAAGGCAAAGGGGATGATAAACGTCAAAATATTGCTAAATTCGAAGATTTTTCATACGAAACAAAAGGCAAGAAAACTTGCTTAAAATGCAATATTATGCGAAATTCTGAGATTTGAAGGCCAAATCACATATCGTGATACTACATGAAATAGTATCGAAATATTGGTAAAAATGAATATATTTACGTAATATCAAACTACATGAAAAACGTGAAAAAAGTCAATATTTAACCATATTTGAGGATTTTAACTTCAAATCATAGAGCGAGGTTTCGTATTATTTAGATCCAAGAATAGACATATGACAATGTTGTTTCCAATACAAATTATAAAAATCAATGTGTTTTCATTAGAATTAACTAAAATGTTCTTGATTTTCCGTTTATATTACCGAGGGAAGATGTACACGTAAAACCGCTCTAATCCGGCTGAAACGTCGATCTATGCAATAAAAACCGAACTTCTCCCCTTTTCATTATCTTACTCAGTATTTTAACGAGAAACAAATAGATGATTGAAAATTAAGTATTTAAGGTTTTTATCTAATCAATTATGTGTTTGCGTCATTTTTATCGTATATATAATGAATTAATACCCATAGACTGAAAATTCACAAAAACGTGGAAAACGGCAAAATATTGCCTAATTCGATGATATTTTGTTCAAGTCACATAAAGGCAAAGGGAATGATAAACGTCAAAATATTGCTAAATTCGAAGATTTTTCATACGAAACAAAAGGCAAGAAAACTTGCTTAAAATGCAATATTATGCGAAATTCTGAGATTTGAAGGCCAAATCACATATCGTGATACTACATGAAATAGTATCGAAATATTGGTAAAAATGAATATATTTACGTAATATCAAACTACATGAAAAACGTGAAAAAAGTCAATATTTAACCATATTTGAGGATTTTAACTTCAAATCATAGAGCGAGGTTTCGTATTATTTAGATCCAAGAATAGACATATGACAATGTTGTTTCCAATACAAATTATAAAAATCAATGTGTTTTCATTAGAATTAACTAAAATGTTCTTGATTTTCCGTTTATATTACCGAGGGAAGATGTACACGTAAAACCGCTCTAATCCGGCTGAAACGTCGATATATGCAATAAAAACCGAACTTCTCCCCTTTTCATTATCTTACTCAGTATTTTAACGAGAAACAAATAGATGATTGAAAATGAAGTATTTAAGGTTATTATCTAATCAATTATGTGTTTGCATCATTTTTATCGTATATATATATGAATTAATACCCATAGACTGAAAATTCACAAAAACGTGGAAAACGGTAAAATATTGCCTAGTTCGATGATATTTTGTTTAAGTCACATAAAGGAAAAGGGGATGATAAACGTCAAAATATTGCTAAATTCGATGATTTTTCGTACGAAACAAAAGGCAAGAAAACTTGCTTAAAAAGCAATATTATGCGAAATTCTGAGATTTGAAGGCCAAATCACATATCGTGATACTACATGAAATAGTATCGAAATATTGGTAAAAATGAATATATTTACGTAGTATCAAACTACATGAAAAACGTGAAAAAAGTCACTATTTAACCATATTTGAGGATTTTAACTTCAAATCATAGAGCGAGGTTTCGTATTATTTAGATCCAAGAAAAGACATATGACAATGTTGTTTCCAATACAAATGATAAAAATCAATGTTTTTTCATTAGTATTAACTAAAATGTTCCTGATTTTCCGTTTATATTACCGATGGAAGATGTACACGAAAATCGCTCTATTCCGGCTGAAACGTCGATATATGCAATAAAAACAGAACTTCTCCCCTTTTTATTATCTTACTCAGTATTTTAACGAGAAACAAATATAGATGATTGAAAATGAAGTATTTAAGGTTATTATCTAATCAATTATGTGTTTGCGTCATTTTTATCGTATATATAATGAATTAATACCCATAGACTGAAAATTCACAAAAGCGTTGAAAACGGCAAAATATTGCCTAATTCGATGATATTTTGTTAAAGTCACATAAAGGAAAATGGGATGATAAACGTCAAAATATTGCTAAATTCGATGATTTTTTGTACGAAACAAAATGCAAGAAAACTTGCTTAAAATGCAATATTATGCAAAATTCTGAGATTTGAAGGCCAAATCACATATCGTGATACTACATGAAATAGAATCGAAATATTGGTAAAAATGAATATATTTACGTAGTATCAAACTACATGAAAAACGTGAAAACAGTCACTATTTAACCATATTTGAGGATTTTAACTTTAAATCATAGAGCGAGGTTTCGTATTATTTAGATCCAAGAAAAGACATATGACAATGTTGTTTCCAATACAAATTATAAAAATCAATGTGTTTTCATTAGAATTAACTAAAATGTTCCTGATTTTCTGTTTATATTACCGAGAGAAGATGTACACGTAAAACCGCTCTAATCCGGCTGAAACGTCGATCTATGCAATAAAAACCGAACTTCTCCCCTTTTCATTATCTTACTCAGTATTTTAACGAGAAACAAATAGATGATTGAAAATGAAGTATTTAAGGTTATTATCTAATCAATTATGTGTGTGCATCATTTTTATCGTATATATATGAATTAATACCCATACTGAAAATTCACAAAAACGTGGAAAACGGCAAAATATTGCCTAATTCGATGATATTTTGTTTAAGTCACATAAAGGAAAAGGGGATGATAAACGTCAAAATATTGCTAAATTCGATGATTTTTCGTACGAAACAAAAGGCAAGAAAACTTGCTTAAAATGCAATATTATGCGAAATTCTGAGATTTGAAGGCCAAATCACATATCGTGATACTACATGAAATAGTATCGAAATATTGGTAAAAATGAATATATTTACGTTATATCAAACTACATGAAAAACGTGAAAAAAGTCAATATTTAACCATATATGAGGATTTTAACTTCAAATCATTGAGAGAGGTTTCGTATTATTTAGATCCAAGAAAAGACATATGACAATGTTGTTTCCAATACAAATGATAAAAATCAATGTTTTTTCATTAGTATTAACTAAAATGTTCCTGATTTTCCGTTTATATTACCGATGGAAGATGTACACGAAAATCGCTCTATTCCGGCTGAAACGTCGATATATGCAATAAAAACAGAACTTCTCCCCTTTTTATTATCTTACTCAGTATTTTAACGAGAAACAAATATAGATGATTGAAAATGAAGTATTTAAGGTTATTATCTAATCAATTATGTATTTGCGTCATTTTTATCGTATATATAATGAATTAATACCCATAGACTGAAAATTCACAAAAGCGTTGAAAACGGCAAAATATTGCCTAATTCGATGATATTTTGTTTAAGACACATAAAGGAAAATGGGATGATAAACGTCAAAATATTGCTAAATTCGATGATTTTTCGTACGAAACAAAATGCAAGAAAACTTGCTTAAAATGCAATATTATGCAAAATTCTGAGATTTGAAGGCCAAATCACATATCGTGATACTACATGAAATAGAATCGAAATATTGGTAAAAATGAATATATTTACGTAGTATCAAACTACATGAAAAACGTGAAAAAGTCACTATTTAACCATATTTGAGGATTTTAACTTTAAATCATAGAGCGAGGTTTCGTATTATTTAGATCCAAGAAAAGACATATGACAATGTTGTTTCCAATACAAATTATAAAAATCAATGTGTTTTCATTAGAATTAACTAAAATGTTCCTGATTTTCTGTTTATATTACCGAGAGAAGATGTACACGTAAAACCGCTCTAATCCGGCTGAAACGTCGATCTATGCAATAAAAACCGAACTTCTCCCCTTTTCATTATCTTACTCAGTATTTTAACGAGAAACAAATAGATGATTGAAAATGAAGTATTTAAGGTTATTATCTAATCAATTATGTGTGTGCATCATTTTTATCGTATATATATGAATTAATACCCATACTGAAAATTCACAAAAACGTGGAAAACGGCAAAATATTGCCTAATTCGATGATATTTTGTTTAAGTCACATAAAGGAAAAGGGGATGATAAACGTCAAAATATTGCTAAATTCGATGATTTTTCGTACGAAACAAAAGGCAAGAAAACTTGCTTAAAATGCAATATTATGCGAAATTCTGAGATTTGAAGGCCAAATCACATATCGTGATACTACATGAAATAGTATCGAAATATTGGTAAAAATGAATATATTTACGTTATATCAAACTACATGAAAAACGTGAAAAAAGTCAATATTTAACCATATATGAGGATTTTAACTTCAAATCGTAGAGAGAGGTTTCGTATTATTTAGATCCAAGAAAAGACATATGACAATGTTGTTTCCAATACAAATGATAAAAATCAATGTTTTTTCATTAGTATTAACTAAAATGTTCCTGATTTTCCGTTTATATTACCGATGGAAGATGTACACGAAAATCGCTCTATTCCGGCTGAAACGTCGATATATGCAATAAAAACAGAACTTCTCCCCTTTTCATTATCTTACTCAGTATTTTAACGAGAAACAAATAGATGATTGAAAATGAAGTATTTAAGGTTATTATCTAATCAATTATGTGTTTGCGTCATTTTTACCGTATATATAATGAATTAATACCCATAGACTGAAAATTCACAAAAACGTGGAAAACGCAAAATATTGCCTAATTCGATGATATTTTGTTCAAGTCACATAAAGGCAAAGAGAATGATAAACGTCAAAATATTGCTAAATTCGAAGATTTTTCATACGAAACAAAAGGCAAGAAAACTTGCTTAAAATGCAATATTATGCGAAATTCTGAGATTTGAAGGCCAAATCACATATCGTGATACTACATGAAATAGTATCGAAATATTGGTAAAAATGAATATATTTACGTAATATCAAACTACATGAAAAACGTGAAAAAAGTCAATATTTAACCATATTTGAGGATTTTAACTTCAAATCATAGAGCGAGGTTTCGTATTATTTAGATCCAAGAATAGACATATGACAATGTTGTTTCCAATACAAATTATAAAAATCAATGTGTTTTCATTAGAATTAACTAAAATGTTCTTGATTTTCCGTTTATATTACCGAGGGAAGATGTACACGTAAAACCGCTCTAATCCGGCTGAAACGTCGATATATGCAATAAAAACCGAACTTCTCCCCTTTTCATTATCTTACTCAGAATTTTAACGAGAAACAAATAGATGATTGAAAATGAAGTATTTAAGGTTATTATCTAATCAATTATGTGTTTGCATCATTTTTATCGTATATATATGAATTAATACCCATAGACTGAAAATTCACAAAAACGTGGAAAACGGTAAAATATTGCCTAGTTCGATGATATTTTGTTTAAGTCACATAAAGGAAAAGGGGATGATAAACGTCAAAATATTGCTAAATTCGATGATTTTTCGTACGAAACAAAAGGCAAGAAAACTTGCTTAAAAAGCAATATTATGCGAAATTCTGAGATTTGAAGGCCAAATCACATATCGTGATACTACATGAAATAGTATCGAAATATTGGTAAAAATGAATATATTTACGTTATATCAAACTACATGAAAAACGTGAAAAAAGTCAATATTTAACCATATATGAGGATTTTAACTTCAAATCATTGAGAGAGGTTTCGTATTATTTAGATCCAAGAAAAGACATAAGACAATGTTGTTTCCAATACAAATAATAAAAATGAATGTGTTTTTATTTGAATTAACTAAAATGTTCCTGATTTTCCGTTTATATAACCGAGGGAAGATGTACACGTAAAACCGCTCTAATCCGGCTGAAACGTCGATATATGCGATAAAAACCGAACTTCTCCCCTTTTCAATATCTTACTCAGTATTTTACGAGAAACAAATAGATGATTGAAAATGAAGTATTTAAGATTATTATCTAATCAATTATGTGTTTGCATAATTTTTATCGTATATATATGAAATAATACCCATAGAGTGAAAATTCACAAAAACGGGGAAAAACCGCAAAATATTGCCTAATTCGATGATATTTTGTTTAAATCAAATAAAGGAAAAGGGGATGATAAACGTCAAAATATTGCTAAATTCGATGATTTTTCGTACGAAACAAAAGGCAAGAAAACTTGCTTAAAATGCAATATTATGCGAAATTCTGAGATTTGAAGGCCAAATCACATATCGTGATACTACATGAAATAGAATAGAAATATTGGTAAAAATGAATATATTTACGTAGTATCAAACTACATGAAAAACGTGAAAAAAGTCACTATTTACCCATATTTGAGGATTTTAACTTTAAATCATAGAGCGAGGTTTCGTATTATTTAGATCCAAGAAAAGACATATGACAATGTTGTTTCCAATACAAATTATAAAAATCAATGTGTTTTCATTAGAATTAACTAAAATGTTCCTGATTTTCTGTTTATATTACCGAGGGAAGATGTACACGTAAAACCGCTCTAATCCGGCTGAAACGTCGATCTATGCAATAAAAACCGAACTTCTCCCCTTTTCATTATCTTACTCAGTATTTTAACGAGAAACAAATAGATGATTGAAAATGAAGTATTTAAGGTTATTATCTAATCAATTATGTGTGTGCATCATTTTTATCGTATATATATGAATTAATACCCATACTGAAAATTCACAAAAACGTGGAAAACGGCAAAATATTGCCTAATTCGATGATATTTTGTTCAAGTCACATAAAGGCAAAGGGGATGATAAACGTCAAAATATTGCTAAATTCGAAGATTTTTCATACGAAACAAAAGGCAAGAAAACTTGCTTAAAATGCAATATTATGCGAAATTCTGAGATTTGAAGGCCAAATCACATATCGTGATACTACATGAAATAGTATCGAAATATTGGTAAAAATGAATATATTTACGTAATATCAAACTACATGAAAAACGTGAAAAAAGTCAATATTTAACCATATTTGAGGATTTTAACTTCAAATCATAGAGCGAGGTTTCGTATTATTTAGATCCAAGAATAGACATATGACAATGTTGTTTCCAATACAAATTATAAAAATCAATGTGTTTTCATTAGAATTAACTAAAATGTTCTTGATTTTCCGTTTATATTACCGAGGGAAGATGTACACGTAAAACCGCTCTAATCCGGCTGAAACGTCGATATATGCAATAAAAACCGAACTTCTCCCCTTTTCATTATCTTACTCAGTATTTTAACGAGAAACAAATAGATGATTGAAAATGAAGTATTTAAGGTTATTATCTAATCAATTATGTGTTTGCATCATTTTTATCGTATATATATGAATTAATACCCATAGACTGAAAATTCACAAAAACGTGGAAAACGGTAAAATATTGCCTAGTTCGATGATATTTTGTTTAAGTCACATAAAGGAAAAGGGGATGATAAACGTCAAAATATTGCTAAATTCGATGATTTTTCGTACGAAACAAAAGGCAAGAAAACTTGCTTAAAAAGCAATATTATGCGAAATTCTGAGATTTGAAGGCCAAATCACATATCGTGATACTACATGAAATAGTATCGAAATATTGGTAAAAATGAATATATTTACGTAGTATCAAACTACATGAAAAACGTGAAAAAAGTCACTATTTAACCATATTTGAGGATTTAACTTCAAATCATAGAGCGAGGTTTCGAATTATTTAGATCCAAGAAAAGACATATGACAATGTTGTTTCCAATACAAATGATAAAAATCAATGTTTTTTCATTAGTATTAACTAAAATGTTCCTGATTTTCCGTTTATATTACCGATGGAAGAAGTACACGAAAATCGCTCTATTCCGGCTGAAACGTCGATATATGCAATAAAAACAGAACTTCTCCCCTTTTTATTATCTTACTCAGTATTTTAACGAGAAACAAATATAGATGATTGAAAATGAAGTATTTAAGGTTATTATCTAATCAATTATGTGTTTGCGTCATTTTTATCGTATATATAATGAATTAATACCCATAGACTGAAAATTCACAAAAGCGTTGAAAACGGCAAAATATTGCCTAATTCGATGATATTTTGTTTAAGTCACATAAAGGAAAATGGGATGATAAACGTCAAAATATTGCTAAATTCGATGATTTTTCGTACGAAACAAAATGCAAGAAAACTTGCTTAAAATGCAATATTATGCAAAATTCTGAGATTTGAAGGCCAAATCACATATCGTGATACTACATGAAATAGAATCGAAATATTGGTAAAAATGAATATATTTACGTAGTATCAAACTACATGAAAAACGTGAAAAAAGTCACTATTTAACCATATTTGAGGATTTTAACTTTAAATCATAGAGCGAGGTTTCGTATTATTTAGATCCAAGAAAAGACATATGACAATGTTGTTTCCAATACAAATTATAAAAATCAATGTGTTTTCATTAGAATTACCTAAAATGTTCCTGATTTTCTGTTTATATTACCGAGGGAAGATGTACACGTAAAACCGCTCAAATCCGGCAGAAACGTCGATCTATGCAATAAAAACCGAACTTCTCCCCTTTTCATTATCTTACTCAGTATTTTAACGAGAAACAAATAGATGATTGAAAATGAAGTATTTAAGGTTATTATCTAATCAATTATGTGTGTGCATCATTTTTATCGTATATATATGAATTAATACCCATACTGAAAATTCACAAAAACGTGGAAAACGGCAAAATATTGCCTAATTCGATGATATTTTGTTTAAGTCACATAAAGGAAAAGGGGATGATAAACGTCAAAATATTGCTAAATTCGATGATTTTTCGTACGAAACAAAAGGCAAGAAAACTTGCTTAAAATGCAATATTATGCGAAATTCTGAGATTTGAAGGCCAAATCACATATCGTGATACTACATGAAATAGTATCGAAATATTGGTAAAAATGAATATATTTACGTTATATCAAACTACATGAAAAACGTGAAAAAAGTCAATATTTAACCATATATGAGGATTTTAACTTCAAATCATAGAGCGAGGTTTCGTATTATTTAGATCCAAGAAAAGACATATTACAGTGTTGTTACCAATACAAATGATAAAAATCAATGTGTTTTCATTGGTATTAACTAAAATGTTCCTGATTTTCCGTTTATATTACCGATGGAAGATGTACACGAAAATCGCTCTATTCCGACTGAAACGTCGATATATGCAATAAAAACAGAACTTCTCCCCTTTTCAATATCTTACTCAGTATTTTAACGAGAAACAAATAGTTGATTGAAAATGAAGTATTTAAGGTTATTATCTAATCAATTATGTGTTTGCATAATTTTTATCGTATATGCGAACAAGCCTGAATGGTCCCCAGGACATATGCAACTGAAAACTCACACCCCAGAAGTGACTCGAACCCATACTCCCAGAAGCAACGCAACTGGTATGTACAAGACGCCTTAATCCACTTGACCATCACGACCGGACAAAATGAGGTGATAGCCGAGGCTATATGAACCACCCCACCGCCGGCACTCGGATAGTTATCTTGGGCATAGCATTTTACCAAATCACCTCATTCTTTGGGGCACACGTGAGGAACACAAATGCGAACAAGCCTGAATGGTCCCCAGGACATATGCAACTGAAAACTCACACCCCAGAAGTGACTCGAACCCATACTCCCAGAAGCAACGCAACTGGTATGTACAAGACGCCTTAATCCACTTGACCATCATGACCGGACAAAATGAGGTGATAGCCGAGGCTATATGAACCACCCCACCGCCGGCACTCGGATAGTTATCTTGGGCATAGCATTTTACCAAATCACCTCATTCTTTGGGGCACACGTGAGGAACACAAATGCGAACAAGCCTGAATGGTCCCCAGGACATATGCAACTGAAAACTCACACCCCAGAAGTGACTCGAACCCATACTCCCAGAAGCAACGCAACTGGTATGTACAAGACGCCTTAATCCACTTGACCATCACGACCGGACAAAATGAGGTGATAGCCGAGGCTATATGAACCACCCCACCGCCGGCACTCGGATAGTTATCTTGGGCATAGCATTTTACCAAATCACCTCATTCTTTGGGGCACACGTGAGGAACACAAATGCGAACAAGCCTGAATGGTCCCCAGGACATATGCAACTGAAAACTCACACCCCAGAAGTGACTCGAACCCATACTCCCAGAAGCAACGCAACTGGTATGTACAAGACGCCTTAATCCACTTGACCATCACGACCGGACAAAATGAGGTGATAGCCGAGGCTATATGAACCACCCCACCGCCGGCACGCGGATAGTTATCTTGGGCATAGCATTTTACCAAATCACCTCATTCTTTGGGGCACACGTGAGGAACACAAATGCGAACAAGCCTGAATGGTCCCCAGGACATATGCAACTGAAAACTCACACCCCAGAAGTGACTCGAACCCATACTCCCAGAAGCAACGCAACTGGTATGTACAAGACGCCTTAATCCACTTGACCATCACGACCGGACAAAATGAGGTGATAGCCGAGGCTATATGAACCACCCCACCGCCGGCACTCGGATAGTTATCTTGGGCATAGCATTTTACCAAATCACCTCATTCTTTGGGGCACACGTGAGGAACACAAATGCGAACAAGCCTGAATGGTCCCCAGGACATATGCAACTGAAAACTCACACCCCAGAAGTGACTCGAACCCATACTCCCAGAAGCAACGCAACTGGTATGTACAAGACGCCTTAATCCACTTGACCATCACGACCGGACAAAATGAGGTGATAGCCGAGGCTATATGAACCACCCCACCGCCGGCACTCGGATAGTTATCTTGGGCATAGCATTTTACCAAATCACCTCATTCTTTGGGGCACACGTGAGGAACACAAATGCGAACAAGCCTGAATGGTCCCCAGGACATATGCAACTGAAAACTCACACCCCAGAAGTGACTCGAACCCATACTCCCAGAAGCAACGCAACTGGTATGTACAAGACGCCTTAATCCACTTGACCATCATGACCGGACAAAATGAGGTGATAGCCGAGGCTATATGAACCACCCCACCGCCGGCACTCGGATAGTTATCTTGGGCATAGCATTTTACCAAATCACCTCATTCTTTGGGGCACACGTGAGGAACACAAATGCGAACAAGCCTGAATGGTCCCCAGGACATATGCAACTGAAAACTCACACCCCAGAAGTGACTCGAACCCATACTCCCAGAAGCAACGCAACTGGTATGTACAAGACGCCAAGTGGATTAAGGCGTCTTGTACATACCAGTTGCGTTGCTTCTGGGAGTATGGGTTCGAGTCACTTCTGGGGTGTGAGTTTTCAGTTGCATATGTCCTGGGGACCATTCAGGCTTGTTCGCATTTGTGTTCCTCACGTGTGCCCCAAAGAATGAGGTGATTTGGTAAAATGCTATGCCCAAGATAACTATCCGAGTGCCGGCGGTGGGGTGGTTCATATAGCCTCGGCTATCACCTCATTTTGTCCGGTCGTGATGGTCAAGTGGATTAAGGCGTCTTGTACATACCAGTTGCGTTGCTTCTGGGAGTATGGGTTCGAGTCACTTCTGGGGTGTGAGTTTTCAGTTGCATATGTCCTGGGGACCATTCAGGCTTGTTCGCATTTGTGTTCCTCACGTGTGCCCCAAAGAATGAGGTGATTTGGTAAAATGCTATGCCCAAGATAACTATCCGAGTGCCGGCGGTGGGGTGGTTCATATAGCCTCGGCTATCACCTCATTTTGTCCGGTCGTGATGGTCAAGTGGATTAAGGCGTCTTGTACATACCAGTTGCGTTGCTTCTGGGAGTATGGGTTCGAGTCACTTCTGGGGTGTGAGTTTTCAGTTTTTATCGTATATATATGAATTAATACTAATAGACTGAAAATTCACAGAAACGTGGAAAACCGCAAAATATTGCCTAATTCGATGATATTTTGTTTAAGTCACATAAAGGAAAAGGGGATGATAAACGTCAAAATATTGCTAAATTCGATGATTTTTCGTACGAAACAAAAGGCAAGAAAACTTGCTTAAAATGCAATATTATGCGAAATTCTGAGATTTGAAGGCCAAATCACATATCGTGATACTACATGAAATAGTATCGAAATATTGGTAAAAATGAATATATTTACGTAATATCAAACTACATGAAAAACGTGAAAAAAGTCAATATTTAACCATATTTGAGGATTTTAACTTCAAATCATAGAGCGAAGTTTCGTATTATTTAGATCCAAGAATAGACATATGACAATGTTGTTTCCAATACAAATTATAAAAATCAATGTGTTTTCATTAGAATTAACTAAAATGTTCTTGATTTTCCGTTTATATTACTGAGGGAAGATGTACACGTAAAACCGCTCTAATCCGGCTGAAACGTCGATATATGCAATAAAAACCGAACTTCTCCCCTTTTCATTATCTTACTCAGTATTTTAACGAGAAACAAATAGATGATTGAAAATGAAGTATTTAAGGTTATTATCTAATCAATTATGTGTTTGCATCATTTTTATCGTATATATATGAATTAATACCCATAGACTGAAAATTCACAAAAACGTGGAAAACGGCATAATATTGCCTAATTCGATGATATTTTGTTTAAGTCACATAAAGGAAAAGGGGATGATAAACGTCAAAATATTGCTAAATTCGATGATTTTTCGTACGAAACAAAAGGCAAGAAAACTTGCTTAAAATGCAATATTATGCAAAATTCTGAGATTTGAAGGCCAAATCACATATCGTGATACTACATGAAATAGAATCGAAATATTGGTAAAAATGAATATATTTACGTTATATCAAACTACATGAAAAACGTGAAAAAAGTCAATATTTAACCATATATGAGGATTTTAACTTCAAATCATAGAGCGAGGTTTCGTATTATTTAGATCCAAGAAAAAACATATGACAGTGTTGTTACCAATACAAATGATAAAAATCAATGTGTTTTCATTGGTATTAACTAAAATGTTCCTGATTTTCCGTTTATATTACCGATGGAAGATGTACACGAAAATCGCTCTGTTCCGGCTGAAACGTCGATATATGCAATAAAAACAGAACTTCTCCCCTTTTCAATATCTTACTCAGTATTTTAACGAGAAACAAATAGTTGATTGAAAATGAAGTATTTAAGGTTATTATCTAATCAATTATGTGTTTGCATAATTTTTATCGTATATATATGAATTAATACCCATAGACTGAAAATTCACAAAAACGTGGAAAACGGCAAAATATTGCCTAATTCGATGATATTTTGTTTAAGTCACATAAAGGAAAAGGGGATGATAAACGTCAAAATATAGCTAAATTCGATGATTTTTCGTACGAAACAAAAGGCAAGAAAACTTGCTTAAAATGCAATATTATGCGAAATTCTGAGATTTGAAGGCCAAATCACATATCGTGATACTACATGAAATAGTATCGAAATATTGGTAAAAATAAATATATTTACGTTATATCAAACTACATGAAAAACGTGAAAAAAGTCAATATTTAACCATATATGAGGATTTTAACTTAAAATCATAGAGCGAGGTTTCGTATTATTTAGATCCAAGAAAAGACATATGACAGTGTTGTTACCAATACAAATGATAAAAATCAATGTGTTTTCATTGGTATTAACTAAAATGTTCCTGATTTTCCGTTTATATTACCGATGGAAGATGTACACGAAAATCGCTCTATTCCGGCTGAAACGTCGATATATGCAATAAAAACAGAACTTCTCCCCTTTTCAATATCTTACTCAGTATTATAACGAGAAACAAATAGTTGATTGAAAATGAAGTATTTAAGGTTATTATCTAATCAATTATGTGTTTGCATAATTTTTATCGTATATATATGAATTAATACCCATAGACTGAAAATTCACAAAAACGTGGAAAACGGCAAAATATTGCCTAATTCGATGATATTTTGTTTAAGTCACATAAAGGAAAAGGGGATGATGAACGTCAAAATATTGCTAAATTCGATGATTTTTCGTACGAAACAAAATGCAAGAAAACTTGCTTAAAATTCAATATTATGCAAAATTCTGAGATTTGAAGGCCAAATCACATATCGTGATACTACATGAAATAGAATCGAAATATTGGTAAAAATGAATATATTTACGTAGTATCAAACTACATGAAAAACGTGAAAAAAGTCACTATTTAACCATATTTGAGGATTTTAACTTCAAATCATAGAGCGAGGTTTCGTATTATTTAGATCCAAGAAAAGACATATGACAATGTTGTTTCCAATACAAAAATTTAAAAATCAATGTGTTTTCATTAGAATTAACTAAAATGTTCCTGATTTTCCGTTTATATTACCGAGGGAAGATGTACACGTAAAACCGCTCTAATCCGGCTGAAACGTCGATATATGCAATAAAAACCGAACTTCTCCCCTTTTCATTATCTTACTCAGTATTTTAACGAGAAACAAATAAATGATTGAAAATGAAGTATTTAAGGTTATTATCTAATCAATTATGTGTTTGCATCATTTTTATCGTATATATATGAATTAATACCCATAGACTGAAAATTCACAAAAACGTGGAAAACGGCAAAATATTGCCTAATTCGATGATATTTTGTTTAAGTCACATAAAGGAAAAGGGGATGATAAACGTCAAAATATAGCTAAATTCGATGATTTTTCGTACGAAACAAAAGGCAAGAAAACTTGCTTAAAATGCAATATTATGCGAAATTCTGAGATTTGAAGGCCAAATCACATATCGTGATACTACATGAAATAGTATCGAAATATTGGTAAAAATAAATATATTTACGTTATATCAAACTACATGAAAAACGTGAAAAAAGTCAATATTTAACCATATATGAGGATTTTAACTTAAAATCATAGAGCGAGGTTTCGTATTATTTAGATCCAAGAAAAGACATATGACAGTGTTGTTACCAATACAAATGATAAAAATCAATGTGTTTTCATTGGTATTAACTAAAATGTTCCTGATTTTCCGTTTATATTACCGATGGAAGATGTACACGAAAATCGCTCTGTTCCGGCTGAAACGTCGATATATGCAATAAAAACAGAACTTCTCCCCTTTTCAATATCTTACTCAGTATTTTAACGAGAAACAAATAGTTGATTGAAAATGAAGTATTTAAGGTTATTATCTAATCAATTATGTGTTTGCATAATTTTTATCGTATATATATGAATTAATACCCATAGACTGAAAATTCACAAAAACGTGGAAAACGGCAAAATATTGCCTAATTCGATGATATTTTGTTTAAGTCACATAAAGGAAAAGGGGATGATGAACGTCAAAATATTGCTAAATTCGATGATTTTTCGTACGAAACAAAATGCAAGAAAACTTGCTTAAAATTCAATATTATGCAAAATTCTGAGATTTGAAGGCCAAATCACATATCGTGATACTACAAGAAATAGAATCGAAATATTGGTAAAAATGAATATATTTACGTAGTATCAAACTACATGAAAAACGTGAAAAAAGTCACTATTTAACCATATTTGAGGATTTTAACTTCAAATCATAGAGCGAGGTTTCGTATTATTTAGATCCAAGAAAAGACATATGACAATGTTGTTTCCAATACAAAAATTTAAAAATCAATGTGTTTTCATTAGAATTAACTAAAATGTTCCTGATTTTCCGTTTATATTACCGAGGGAAGATGTACACGTAAAACCGCTCTAATCCGGCTGAAACGTCGATATATGCAATAAAAACCGAACTTCTCCCCTTTTCATTATCTTACTCAGTATTTTAACGAGAAACAAATAAATGATTGAAAATGAAGTATTTAAGGTTATTATCTAATCAATTATGTGTTTGCATCATTTTTATCGTATATATATGAATTAATACCCATAGACTGAAAATTCACAATAACGTGGAAAACGGCAAAATATTGCCAAATTCGATGATATTTTGTTTAAGTCACATAAAGGAAAAGGGGATGATAAACGTCAAAATATAGCTAAATTCGATGATTTTTCGTACGAAACAAAAGGCAAGAAAACTTGCTTAAAATGCAATATTATGCGAAATTCTGAGATTTGAAGGCCAAATCACATATCGTGATACTACATGAAATAGTATCGAAATATTGGTAAAAATAAATATATTTACGTTATATCAAACTACATGAAAAACGTGAAAAAAGTCAATATTTAACCATATATGAGGATTTTAACTTAAAATCATAGAGCGAGGTTTCGTATTATTTAGATCCAAGAAAAGACATATGACAGTGTTGTTACCAATACAAATGATAAAAATCAATGTGTTTTCATTGGTATTAACTAAAATGTTCCTGATTTTCCGTTTATATTACCGATGGAAGATGTACACGAAAATCGCTCTATTCCGGCTGAAACGTCGATATATGCAATAAAAACAGAACTTCTCCCCTTTTCAATATCTTACTCAGTATTATAACGAGAAACAAATAGTTGATTGAAAATGAAGTATTTAAGGTTATTATCTAATCAATTATGTGTTTGCATAATTTTTATCGTATATATATGAATTAATACCCATAGACTGAAAATTCACAAAAACGTGGAAAACGGCAAAATATTGCCTAATTCGATGATATTTTGTTTAAGTCACATAAAGGAAAAGGGGATGATAAACGTCAAAATATTGCTAAATTCGATGATTTTTCGTACGAAACAAAAGGCAAGAAAACTTGCTTAAAATGCAATATTATGCGAAATTCTGAGATTTGAAGGCCAAATCACATATCGTGATACTACATGAAATAGAATCGAAATATTGGTAAAAATGAATATATTTACGTTATATCAAACTACATGAAAAACGTGAAAAAAGTCAATATTTAACCATATATGAGGATTTTAACTTCAAATCATAGAGCGAGGTTTCGTATTATTTAGATCCAAGAAAAAACATATGACAGTGTTGTTACCAAAACAAATGATAAAAATCAATGTGTTTTCATTGGTATTAACTAAAATGTTCCTGATTTTCCGTTTATATTACCGATGGAAGATGTACACGAAAATCGCTCTGTTCCGGCTGAAACGTCGATATATGCAATAAAAACAGAACTTCTCCCCTTTTCAATATCTTACTCAGTATTTTAACGAGAAACAAATAGTTGATTGAAAATGAAGTATTTAAGGTTATTATCTAATCAATTATGTGTTTGCATAATTTTTATCGTATATATATGAATTAATACCCATAGACTGAAAATTCACAAAAACGTGGAAAACGGCAAAATATTGCCTAATTCGATGATATTTTGTTTAAGTCACATAAAGGAAAAGGGGATGATGAACGTCAAAATATTGCTAAATTCGATGATTTTTCGTACGAAACAAAATGCAAGAAAACTTGCTTAAAATTCAATATTATGCAAAATTCTGAGATTTGAAGGCCAAATCACATATCGTGATACTACAAGAAATAGAATCGAAATATTGGTAAAAATGAATATATTTACGTAGTATCAAACTACATGAAAAACGTGAAAAAAGTCACTATTTAACCATATTTGAGGATTTTAACTTCAAATCATAGAGCGAGGTTTCGTATTATTTAGATCCAAGAAAAGACATATGACAATGTTGTTTCCAATACAAAAATTTAAAAATCAATGTGTTTTCATTAGAATTAACTAAAATGTTCCTGATTTTCCGTTTATATTACCGAGGGAAGATGTACACGTAAAACCGCTCTAATCCGGCTGAAACGTCGATATATGCAATAAAAACCGAACTTCTCCCCTTTTCATTATCTTACTCAGTATTTTAACGAGAAACAAATAAATGATTGAAAATAAAGTATTTAAGGTTATTATCTAATCAATTATGTGTTTGCATCATTTTTATCGTATATATATGAATTAATACCCATAGACTGAAAATTCACAAAAACGTGGAAAACGGCAAAATATTGCCTAATTCGATGATATTTTGTTTAAGTCACATAAAGGAAAAGGGGATGATAAACGTCAAAATATAGCTAAATTCGATGATTTTTCGTACGAAACAAAAGGCAAGAAAACTTGCTTAAAATGCAATATTATGCGAAATTCTGAGATTTGAAGGCCAAATCACATATCGTGATACTACATGAAATAGTATCGAAATATTGGTAAAAATAGATATATTTACGTTATATCAAACTACATGAAAAACGTGAAAAAAGTCAATATTTAACCATATATGAGGATTTTAACTTAAAATCATAGAGCGAGGTTTCGTATTATTTAGATCCAAGAAAAGACATATGACAGTGTTGTTACCAATACAAATGATAAAAATCAATGTGTTTTCATTGGTATTAACTAAAATGTTCCTGATTTTCCGTTTATATTACCGATGGAAGATGTACACGAAAATCGCTCTATTCCGGCTGAAACGTCGATATATGCAATAAAAACAGAACTTCTCCCCTTTTCAATATCTTACTCAGTATTATAACGAGAAACAAATAGTTGATTGAAAATGAAGTATTTAAGGTTATTATCTAATCAATTATGTGTTTGCATAATTTTTATCGTATATATATGAATTAATACCCATAGACTGAAAATTCACAAAAACGTGGAAAACGGCAAAATATTGCCTAATTCGATGATATTTTGTTTAAGTCACATAAAGGAAAAGGGGATGATGAACGTCAAAATATTGCTAAATTCGATGATTTTTCGTACGAAACAAAATGCAAGAAAACTTGCTTAAAATTCAATATTATGCAAAATTCTGAGATTTGAAGGCCAAATCACATATCGTGATACTACATGAAATAGAATCGAAATATTGGTAAAAATGAATATATTTACGTAGTATCAAACTACATGAAAAACGTGAAAAAAGTCACTATTTAACCATATTTGAGGATTTTAACTTCAAATCATAGAGCGAGGTTTCGTATTATTTAGATCCAAGAAAAGACATATGACAATGTTGTTTCCAATACAAAAATTTAAAAATCAATGTGTTTTCATTAGAATTAACTAAAATGTTCCTGATTTTCCGTTTATATTACCGAGGGAAGATGTACACGTAAAACCGCTCTAATCCGGCTGAAACGTCGATATATGCAATAAAAACCGAACTTCTCCCCTTTTCATTATCTTACTCAGTATTTTAACGAGAAACAAATAAATGATTGAAAATGAAGTATTTAAGGTTATTATCTAATCAATTATGTGTTTGCATCATTTTTATCGTATATATATGAATTAATACCCATAGACTGAAAATTCACAAAAACGTGGAAAACGGCAAAATATTGCCTAATTCGATGATATTTTGTTTAAGTCACATAAAGGAAAAGGGGATGATAAACGTCAAAATATAGCTAAATTCGATGATTTTTCGTACGAAACAAAAGGCAAGAAAACTTGCTTAAAATGCAATATTATGCGAAATTCTGAGATTTGAAGGCCAAATCACATATCGTGATACTACATGAAATAGTATCGAAATATTGGTAAAAATAAATATATTTACGTTATATCAAACTACATGAAAAACGTGAAAAAAGTCAATATTTAACCATATATGAGGATTTTAACTTAAAATCATAGAGCGAGGTTTCGTATTATTTAGATCCTAGAAAAGACATATGACAGTGTTGTTACCAATACAAATGATAAAAATCAATGTGTTTTCATTGGTATTAACTAAAATGTTCCTGATTTTCCGTTTATATTACCGATGGAAGATGTACACGAAAATCGCTCTGTTCCGGCTGAAACGTCGATATATGCAATAAAAACAGAACTTCTCCCCTTTTCAATATCTTACTCAGTATTTTAACGAGAAACAAATAGTTGATTGAAAATGAAGTATTTAAGGTTATTATCTAATCAATTATGTGTTTGCATAATTTTTATCGTATATATATGAATTAATACCCATAGACTGAAAATTCACAAAAACGTGGAAAACGGCAAAATATTGCCTAATTCGATGATATTTTGTTTAAGTCACATAAAGGAAAAGGGGATGATAAACGTCAAAATATAGCTAAATTCGATGATTTTTCGTACGAAACAAAAGGCAAGAAAACTTGCTTAAAATGCAATATTATGCGAAATTCTGAGATTTGAAGGCCAAATCACATATCGTGATACTACATGAAATAGTATCGAAATATTGGTAAAAATAAATATATTTACGTTATATCAAACTACATGAAAAACGTGAAAAAAGTCAATATTTAACCATATATGAGGATTTTAACTTAAAATCATAGAGCGAGGTTTCGTATTATTTAGATCCAAGAAAAGACATATGACAGTGTTGTTACCAATACAAATGATAAAAATCAATGTGTTTTCATTGGTATTAACTAAAATGTTCCTGATTTTCCGTTTATATTACCGATGGAAGATGTACACGAAAATCGCTCTATTCCGGCTGAAACGTCGATATATGCAATAAAAACAGAACTTCTCCCCTTTTCAATATCTTACTCAGTATTATAACGAGAAACAAATAGTTGATTGAAAATGAAGTATTTAAGGTTATTATCTAATCAATTATGTGTTTGCATAATTTTTATCGTATATATATGAATTAATACCCATAGACTGAAAATTCACAAAAACGTGGAAAACGGCAAAATATTGCCTAATTCGATGATATTTTGTTTAAGTCACATAAAGGAAAAGGGGATGATGAACGTCAAAATATTGCTAAATTCGATGATTTTTCGTACGAAACAAAATGCAAGAAAACTTGCTTAAAATTCAATATTATGCAAAATTCTGAGATTTGAAGGCCAAATCACATATCGTGATACTACATGAAATAGAATCGAAATATTGGTAAAAATGAATATATTTACGTAGTATCAAACTACATGAAAAACGTGAAAAAAGTCACTATTTAACCATATTTGAGGATTTTAAATTCAAATCATAGAGCGAGGTTTCGTATTATTTAGATCCAAGAAAAGACATATGACAATGTTGTTTCCAATACAAAAATTTAAAAATCAATGTGTTTTCATTAGAATTAACTAAAATGTTCCTGATTTTCCGTTTATATTACCGAGGGAAGATGTACACGTAAAACCGCTCTAATCCGGCTGAAACGTCGATATATGCAATAAAAACCGAACTTCTCCCCTTTTCATTATCTTACTCAGTATTTTAACGAGAAACAAATAGATGATTGAAAATGAAGTATTTAAGGTTATTATCTAATCAATTATGTGTTTGCATCATTTTTATCGTATATATATGAATTAATACCCATAGACTGAAAATTCACAAAAACGTGGAAAACGGCAAAATATTGCCTAATTCGATGATATTTTGTTTAGGTCACATAAAGGAAAAGGGGATGATGAACGTCAAAATATAGCTAAATTCGATGATTTTTCGTACGAAACAAAATGCAAGAAAACTTGCTTAAAATTCAATATTATGCAAAATTCTGAGATTTGAAGGCCAAATCACATATCGTGATACTACATGAAATAGAATCGAAACATTGGTAAAAATGAATATATTTACGTAGTATCAAACTACATGAAAAACGTGAAAAAAGTCACTATTTAACCATATTTGAGGATTTTAACTTCAAATCATAGAGCGAGGTTTCGTATTATTTAGATCCAAGAAAAGACATATGACAGTGTTGTTACCAATACAAAAATTTAAAAATCAATGTGTTTTCATTAGAATTAACTAAAATGTTCCTGATTTTCCGTTTATATTAACGAGGGAAGATGTACACGTAAAACCGCTCTAATCCGGCTGAAACGTCGATATATGCAATAAAAACCGAACTTCTCCCCTTTTCTTTATCTTACTCAGTATTTTAACGAGAAACAAATAGATGATTGAAAATGAAGTATTTAAGGTTATTATCTAATCAATTATGTGTTTGCATCATTTTTATCGTATATATATGAATTAATACCCATAGACTGAAAATTCACAAAAACGTGGAAAATGGCAAAATATTGCCTAATTCGATGATATTTTGTTTAAGTCACATAAAGGAAAAGGGGATGATAAACGTCAAAATATAGCTAAATTCGATGATTTTTCGTACGAAACAAAAGGTAAGAAAACTTGCTTAAAATGCAATATTATGCGAAATTCTGAGATTTGAAGGCCAAATCACATATCGTGATACTACATGAAATAGTATCGAAATATTGGTAAAAATGAATATATTTACGTTATATCAAACTACATGAAAAAACGTGAAAAAAGTCAATATTTAACCATATATGAGGATTTTAACTTCAAATCATAGAGCGAGGTTTCGTATTATTTAGATCCAAGAAAAGACATATGACAGTGTTGTTACCAATACAAATGATAAAAATCAATGTGTTTTCATTGGTATTAACTAAAATGTTCCTGATTTTCCGTTTATATTACCGATGGAAGATGTACACGAAAATCGCTCTATTCCGGCTGAAACGTCGATATATTTATTATAGACTGTGGGTTGGTTGGTGTTGTCGTCGTTGATCCTTCTCTATGGACAACCCAACCCACAACTCGGCAGAGTGCTTATACTAGGAGATCACCCTTGGCGCTTCTGGCTCTTGGAGAGGGGCTCAACGTCACACGTTTAGGGGATGCGGCTCCAACACTCAGCCTCGTTGTCACGTGCACACACCCACTCGAGCCGCTGTGACTCCCCACTCTCTCCTTATGAGATATGATCTCCTCAATCCCCTATGACCTACTAGTATTACCTCTTACCCTGTCCACAGCAGTGGTTCTTGGTTCTTTCTCTCTCTCTCTCCTTCTTCACTACTTCCTGGGAAGCCTCACTAGGACAAGGGCAAACACCAGCAAATTGTGACACATTTACTGAACAAAGCACATACACGATACATACACACATATAATAATAATGAATCCTATACTCTATAATATCACAATCAGGTTGCACTCCAACACCATCAGAACTCTATTATCAGCTTATCAAGTGGTATCCTATCTCCTGGTTCGCCACCTGATACTATTAACCTCCTCAAGTTGGTCAAACCTACATACACTGTTGCACTATCAGCAAGGTAATATACATATAGAAAATCAGCATTTGAATGCAATAACGTATACCAGTATAAATGTTCATTGATACTTCAGTATAAAAAAACTCCTTGACATAAGAATGCCAACAGTCACTCACCTCTCACTGCGTCTTGCACGCTAATGACAACCAAACACTATCAACTCCCTACTAGTACTCCACCAGAACTTCCCCTTCCACCTCTGGAAGTTCACAACCCTAATATCCTTAGGTTCTTCCGGGCTTCACTACCAGGATCCTCTGCAGCTCCTCCAGGCTGCTATCATGAAGTTTCCTTGAGTAACTACGGTGCTTCACCACCTCTACAGAAGCACGTGACACTCCTCTTCACTGCTGCTTCTCCTCACAGCTCGAGGTCCTCTGCTCCACAACCTTGGAGTCTCATCAGCTACATCATCTGCTGGCTTCGAAGTTCTCAGCAACTTCTTCTCCAAAAGACAAACCTGCAACCCATCGACGTTCCAATAAAATGTTCCCCTTTAACACATAAACAAAAATAACCACACAATATGCTTGCCTCAAACCTCTATCTGTCCTCTACATACAGTGAGAGTGGACTCCCCCGTTTTGGGCGGGTCCATACTCCACCTCGCCTGGCGGCGTCCTCACTCGCTGGGAAGGTCTTCCTCCATCCGGAGCCAGGCTCCCTCAGTCGTCCGCCAGCGCTCAGAGAGGACGGACGTCGCTCCGTGTTCCTCCCTCTCCACTCTCTTATTTCAGGCTTTCTGCCTTATTAAAACATGTCTAACCTATAAATAAACATCGCTACTGTCGCTGGGCACACGACCAACTACAATGCAATCACTATGAACTGGCGTATATCGTGCTTACCACAGAACGTCTGGTCGAGGGCGCTTCTTCCTCTGACGAGGCTTGGTCAGGGCGCTCCCACGCAGCCCACAATAATGCTTCTGGGCGATTTAATATCTGCTCGTCGACCCGGACTTGAGACCACAACGTTCCCAGCTCGATTCCACAGCTGGTACGTCTGCACACTTCTCTTCTCTTAGAGATATATCACTAGGGGTTCCCTTCTGGCGGGAGCTCAAACGGAGCGCGGCTTCCCCCTGCGATGTCTGGCACTCAAGTGAGGTCAAGGTCCTCCGGAAGCGAGCCTCACGCCTCCAGCAAAATGTCCACATCTCCTAGCCAGTCATTTATCTATTTTCTTCTGCATTGCCCATAATCTCAAACTGTTACACATATCCAAACAACTATTTTACATATGGGTTATCACCTCAATATTTGCTAGACCTTCTAGTTAGGTCAGGCTTGACGAATAACTCTCAAGGAGGGAGACTCGTTTCTCCTGCAGGCTGAGATCATAACACTCCCCTCCCCTTATTTTTGAGAGTTATTCCAGTGGCAAAGCTCGGGATAATACATCCGCCACCACACTGTCTCGTTCTTCACCCCATATACTCTCTTAGGAGTCTACAATTAATTCGTTGCACCTTGCAACATCTGGCTCACAACTCTCCAGAAATATGATCTTCTCACAAACGATTTGACTTCTCTGACACCTCTTAGCTAGGCTGTCCTCTTTGGACGCCTGCACTCCATTGGTCCACTCTACTTACTGTCTCCACCCTCCATTTCCTCGTCTTCTTCTCTTCTCGTCCAGAGTCAGACATCTACTGTCTGTACCTCCTCTGTCGTCTTCACTCTTCCATCTACTGCCATTATACTTTCGTCTCCTGTCATCATACGTCACTCCCTCGTCTTCACCAACTATCCTCCCTTTCGTCTCCTCATTTGTCCAAGACATCGTCTTGTTTGACCTCCATCGAGTCCTCGGCTTTCTTCTATTCCTCCATGCTTGTATCATCATCCTCTTCCCACACTTCTCACCTCTATACCACTCCATTTCTTCTCCTTCAACTCTTCTTCGTTCCCTAAAAGTTTCTTCGGGCACTGTATTACATCCAACAGCACTCGACCATACACGTCGCTTTGCCTCTCCCAAAGTCCTCGCAAGCATCTCTCCACACATACTGTCTCTTCTCCTCTCATTTTCTCGGCTATTACTCTTCTTCACTATCTCTTCTCCACGTTTTCTGTGAAACATGTCAACTCCTGACATCTCAAATAACTCAACTGCACTATCCCTATGCCTCTGTGCTCGTGGACAACGTGACGCTCTACTCCCGTCCTCAGTATGTCCACATCTTTCCTCATTCCTACTCAGCACAGTTGCATTCACCTTCCGACCCTTAATTTCAGCAGTCTGGGCTCTCTTCAGGTCAACTCTCTCCACAGTATTCTTCTTCGGCTGGGCCATCTTCACTTTTGACCTCACCGAGACTTCATTCTCCTGGGCTGGACCTTCATCAAACAGCCACGCTATATCTACGTCGATATCTTCCACCGGCTGAATCGACACTGTATCATCTTCTCCAGCGTCTTCCTTGTCGGCCCCCTCTGCCTTCATCACTACCGAGACAGGGTTTTCAATGGCTTGGCGGTCTCCTGACTCATCTCCTCGGATGTCAGTCAGGTTCACACTCTCAGGTGTCCCACCCGTGCCGTGGCCTTCTGGGCACTCCCCTGGCACAGTCTCCGCTACGACTCTCGGCAACACCTTTGTCCCACACAAGTCATTCCCCAGGATCACTTGGACTCCTGGAACAGGTATGTCGGGGCATACTCCCAACATCACCTCCGCCGACACATATTCCGACCTTAGCTGGACAGTACAAACGGGCATGTCACTCTCCGACAATAACCCATATACCCTCATCTTACTCCTGCCAGCTAACCGTCGATCATTCCCAATCAGGCTTCTCGTAATCAAGCTCTGATTAGCTCCGGTATCTCTTAAGATACCAACTTCTACCTCAGGTTGGCCTCCTACACTGATCCAACCTTTGCTCATGAACGGTCTATGCCTCTCGTTCACTAAGTTCGCTCTCTGTGGTTTGTCTCGGAGCACATTAGTATATTTACCTCGGGGGTCACACATGGCCAGGGTCACAACTCTCTTGCCCTGCCGACAATCTCGCATCACGTGACCCAATCCGTTACAATTGTAACATCTCATCTGGGAAAAGTCTCTTCTATATGTACCAGAGTAGCTCTGACTCTGCCCACTCGTAGTGGAGTTCCTCGGGCCAGACGTACTACTCGTACTCTGTGGAGCTTTACTGGACTCTTGATTCCCTGGATAACGATTAGTTTCTCGTTTAGCTCCTCCATCCTCACTTTCAGACGAAGTGCGCGACCTACTCTTCTGAGTTCTAGGGTACTTACTTTTATCTGCCCATTTATCAAAATTCTTCTCACCCCAGACTCTTCTGGGTCTTTCATAATTTCTTCCTCCCCAGACTCCACTGGGTCTGCTATTGCTGCATCTCGCCTCACTTCTCACTCTGTTCTCCCTCAAGCTCTTATATGCTTCAGTAATCATATCCGCCCTATCTGCGGCATCTTTCACCTCCATTATCCCTGCTTCTTGGATCTTGAACTTTGTTTCGGGATGCATCATCTCCAAGAACTTCTCCATGACCATCAGTTGCTTCAGGTCAGCGTAAGATCCAACTCCAGCAGCCTCAATCCACCTCTGGAATCGTCTTTCCAGATCTCTTGCTGTCTCAGCAAACGTACATGCTCCAACTTTGATCATTTCTCTGAAGCGCTTCCTATAAGCCTCTGAGGTTAACTGAAACGAGCGCAATATGCTGCTCTTTACTGTGGCGTAATCCTGGCACTCTTCCAGTGACAATTGGGTGTATGCCTCCCTGGCTGCACCGGTCAATCTTAACTGGACCAGCTGGGCCCATTCCTCCTGTGGCCACTCCTTGATGCTGGCTACTTTTTCAAAGTGCTCGAAAAAGCTCTCTGCCTCTTCGGGAACAAACAAGGGAATGTCCTTCTCCCTAACCCTAACATCTGGTGGGTGTGATACCTGGGTGGTGCTCTCTGGCAACCCATGTTCAATCCTTTGCTCAGCCAAGGTTCTATTCGCTTCTATCTGCATTTGTTTTGTTCTCTCTTTTTCTTTTTCGACCTGGGCTTTTTCTTTTTCTTGTTCCAACTCCAGTTCCCTTACTCTGGTTTTCTCTTTTTCTTTCTCCACCTCTAGTCTTGCTTTCTCTTTTTCTTTCTCCTGTTCCAACTCCAGTTCTCTTACTCTGGTTTTCTCTTTTTCTACTTCCAACCTGGTTTTCTCTTTTTCTACTTCCAACCTGGTTTTCTCTTTTTCTACTTCCAGCCTGGTTTTCTCTTTTTCTACTTCCAGCCTGGTTTTCTCTTTTTCTACTTCCAGCCTGGTTTTCTCTTTTTCCTTCTCGGCTTCATTTTTCATCTGGAGTTCTAATTTCATCTTTTCCAGCTGGAACTGTCTCTCCTTGTCCTCACGCTGCATCTGGAGCTCTAACTGGAATCTCTCCAAGCTCCTATTCCGGCTACTCCTACTACTGCGGCTACTCTTGCTGCTCCTACTCGATCCCTGGGATCTCACGTCATCCTGCCCATCATCCTCCTTTCTACTTTCAGCTCCTTCCTGGGCACCTTGTTCTGCCGCTTCACTTCTGGCTCTCAACTGCCTCAGGATCTCATCCTTCATCCTAGCTACTTTAGATGCTTTCAACCTAATGCCACATTTTTCTGCTATCTGTTTCAATTGATCCCTCGTGCAACCTTCCAAGTCCTCGGGCTTGCCTGACTCCACAAACGTTTGCACCTTCTCCATCTTGTCCTGTGAGTCTTCCCAAGAGAGAGAGTATACACCTGCGGTCACACAGTTTATCTATTTCAGCAAGGGTGTACAAATCCACTCTTGGACAGGGTGTGGGTGTGTCAGTTCACTCTCCCGGACAGGCCCCCAATTTATTATAGACTGTGGGTTGGTTGGTGTTGTCGTCGTTGATCCTTCTCTATGGACAACCCAACCCACAACTCGGCAGAGTGCTTATACTAGGAGATCACCCTTGGCGCTTCTGGCTCTTGGAGAGGGGCTCAACGTCACACGTTTAGGGGATGCGGCTCCAACACTCAGCCTCGTTGTCACGTGCACACACCCACTCGAGCCGCTGTGACTCCCCACTCTCTCCTTATGAGATATGATCTCCTCAATCCCCTATGACCTACTAGTATTACCTCTTACCCTGTCCACAGCAGTGGTTCTTGGTTCTTTCTCTCTCTCTCTCCTTCTTCACTACTTCCTGGGAAGCCTCACTAGGACAAGGGCAAACACCAGCAAATTGTGACACATTTACTGAACAAAGCACATACACGATACATACACACATATAATAATAATGAATCCTATACTCTATAATATCACAATCAGGTTGCACTCCAACACCATCAGAACTCTATTATCAGCTTATCAAGTGGTATCCTATCTCCTGGTTCGCCACCTGATACTATTAACCTCCTCAAGTTGGTCAAACCTACATACACTGTTGCACTATCAGCAAGGTAATATACATATAGAAAATCAGCATTTGAATGCAATAACGTATACCAGTATAAATGTTCATTGATACTTCAGTATAAAAAAACTCCTTGACATAAGAATGCCAACAGTCACTCACCTCTCACTGCGTCTTGCACGCTAATGACAACCAAACACTATCAACTCCCTACTAGTACTCCACCAGAACTTCCCCTTCCACCTCTGGAAGTTCACAACCCTAATATCCTTAGGTTCTTCCGGGCTTCACTACCAGGATCCTCTGCAGCTCCTCCAGGCTGCTATCATGAAGTTTCCTTGAGTAACTACGGTGCTTCACCACCTCTACAGAAGCACGTGACACTCCTCTTCACTGCTGCTTCTCCTCACAGCTCGAGGTCCTCTGCTCCACAACCTTGGAGTCTCATCAGCTACATCATCTGCTGGCTTCGAAGTTCTCAGCAACTTCTTCTCCAAAAGACAAACCTGCAACCCATCGACGTTCCAATAAAATGTTCCCCTTTAACACATAAACAAAAATAACCACACAATATGCTTGCCTCAAACCTCTATCTGTCCTCTACATACAGTGAGAGTGGACTCCCCCGTTTTGGGCGGGTCCATACTCCACCTCGCCTGGCGGCGTCCTCACTCGCTGGGAAGGTCTTCCTCCATCCGGAGCCAGGCTCCCTCAGTCGTCCGCCAGCGCTCAGAGAGGACGGACGTCGCTCCGTGTTCCTCCCTCTCCACTCTCTTATTTCAGGCTTTCTGCCTTATTAAAACATGTCTAACCTATAAATAAACATCGCTACTGTCGCTGGGCACACGACCAACTACAATGCAATCACTATGAACTGGCGTATATCGTGCTTACCACAGAACGTCTGGTCGAGGGCGCTTCTTCCTCTGACGAGGCTTGGTCAGGGCGCTCCCACGCAGCCCACAATAATGCTTCTGGGCGATTTAATATCTGCTCGTCGACCCGGACTTGAGACCACAACGTTCCCAGCTCGATTCCACAGCTGGTACGTCTGCACACTTCTCTTCTCTTAGAGATATATCACTAGGGGTTCCCTTCTGGCGGGAGCTCAAACGGAGCGCGGCTTCCCCCTGCGATGTCTGGCACTCAAGTGAGGTCAAGGTCCTCCGGAAGCGAGCCTCACGCCTCCAGCAAAATGTCCACATCTCCTAGCCAGTCATTTATCTATTTTCTTCTGCATTGCCCATAATCTCAAACTGTTACACATATCCAAACAACTATTTTACATATGGGTTATCACCTCAATATTTGCTAGACCTTCTAGTTAGGTCAGGCTTGACGAATAACTCTCAAGGAGGGAGACTCGTTTCTCCTGCAGGCTGAGATCATAACACTATGCAATAAAAACAGAACTTCTCCCCTTTTCAATATCTTACTCAGTATTTTAACGAGAAACAAATAGTTGATTGAAAATGAAGTATTTAAGGTTATTATCTAATCAATTATGTGTTTGCATAATTTTTATCGTATATATATGAATTAATACCCATAGACTGAAAATTCAGAAAAACGTGGAAAACGGCTAAATATTGCCTAATTCGATGATATTTTGTTTAAGTCACATAAAGGAAAAGGGGATGATAAACGTCAAAATATTGCTAAATTCGATGATTTTTCGTACGAAACAAAAGGCAAGAAAACTTGCTTAAAATTCAATATTATGCGAAATTCTGAGATTTGAAGGCCAAATCACATATCGTGATACTACATGAAATAGTATCGAAATATTGGTAAAAATAAATATATTTACGTAATATCAAACTACATGAAAAACGTGAAAAAATTCAATATTTAACCATATTTGAGGATTTTAACTTCAAATCATAGAGCGAGGTTTCGCATTATTTAGATCCAAGAAAAGACATATGACAGTGTTGTTACCAATACAAATGATAAAAATCAATGTGTTTTCATTGGTATTAACAAAATGTTCCTGATTTTCCGTTTATATTACCGAGGGAAGATGTACACGTAAAACCGCTCTAATCCGGCTGAAACGTCGATATATGCAATAAAAACCGAACTTCTCCCCTTTTCATTATCTTACTCAGTATTTTAACGAGAAACAAATAGATGATTGAAAATGAAGTATTTAAGGTTATTATCTAATCAATTATGTGTTTGCATCATTTTTATCGTATATATATGAATTAATACCCATAGACTGAAAATTCACAAAAACGTGGAAAACGGCAAAATATTGCCTAATTCGATGATATTTTGTTTAAGTCACATAAAGGAAAAGGGGATGATAAACGTCAAAATATAGCTAAATTCGATGATTTTTCGTACGAAACAAAAGGCAAGAAAACTTGCTTAAAATGCAATATTATGCGAAATTCTCAGATTTGAAGGCCAAATCACATATCGTGATACTACATGAAATAGTATCGAAATATTGGTAAAAATGAATATATTTACGTTATATCAAACTACATGAAAAAACGTGAAAAAGTCAATATTTAACCATATATGAGGATTTTAACTTCAAATCATAGAGCGAGGTTTCATATTATTTAGATCCAAGACAAGACATATGACAGTGTTGTTACCAATACAAATGATAAAAATCAATGTGTTTTCATTGGTATTAACTAAAATGTTCCTGATTTTCCGTTTATATTACCGATGGAAGATGTACACAAAAATCGCTCTATTCCGGCTGAAACGTCGATATATGCAATAAAAACAGAACTTCTCCCCTTTTCAATATCTTACTCAGTATTTTAACGAGAAACAAATAGTTGATTGAAAATGAAGTATTTAAGGTTATTATCTAATCAATTATGTGTTTGCATAATTTTTATCGTATATATATGAATTAATACCCATAGACTGAAAATTCACAGAAACGTGGAAAACCGCAAAATATTGCCTAATTCGATGATATTTTGTTTAGGTCACATAAAGGAAAATGGGATGATAAACGTCAAAATATTGCTAAATTCGATGATTTTTCGTACGAAACAAAAGGCAAGAAAACTTGCTTAAAATGCAATATTATGCGAAATTCTGAGATTTGAAGGCCAAATCACATATCGTGATACTACATGAAATAGTATCGAAATATTGGTAAAAATGAATATATTTACGTAATATCAAACTACATGAAAAACGTGAAAAAAGTCAATATTTAACCATATTTGAGGATTTTAACTTCAAATCATAGAGCGAGGTTTCGTATTATTTAGATCCAAGAATAGACATATGACAATGTTGTTTCCAATACAAATTATAAAAATCAATGTGTTTTCATTAGAATTAACCAAAATGTTCTTGATTTTCCGTTTATATTACCGAGGGAAGATATACACGTAAAACCGCTCTAATCCGGCTGAAACGTCGATATATGCAATAAAAACCGAACTTCTCCCCTTTTCATTATCTTACTCAGTATTTTAACGAGAAACAAATAGATGATTGAAAATGAAGTATTTAAGGTTATTATCTAATCAATTATGTGTTTGCATCATTTTTATCGTATATATATGAATTTTTACCCATAGACTGAAAATTCACAAAAACGTGGAAAACGGCAAAATATTGCCTAATTCGATGATATTTTGTTTAAGTCACATAAAGGAAAAGGGGATGATAAACGTCATAATATTGCTAAATTCGATGATTTTTCGTACGAAACAAAAGGCAAGAAAACTTGCTTAAAATGCAATATTATGCGAAATTCTGAGATTTGAAGGCCAAATCACATATCGTGATACTACATGAAATAGTATCGAAATATTGGTAAAAATGAATATATTTACGTAATATCAAACTACATGAAAAACGTGAAAAAAGTCAATATTTAACCATATTTGAGGATTTTAACTTCAAATCATAGAGCGAGGTTTCGTATTATTTAGATCCAAGAATAGACATATGACAATGTTGTTTCCAATACAAATTATAAAAATCAATGTGTTTTCATTAGAATTAACTAAAATGTTCTTGATTTTCCGTTTATATTACCGAGGGAAGATGTACACGTAAAACCGCTCTAATCCGGCTGAAACGTCGATATATGCAATAAAAACCGAACTTCTCCCCTTTTCATTATCTTACTCAGTATTTTAACGAGAAACAAATAGATGATTGAAAATGAAGTATTTAAGGTTATTATCTAATCAATTATGTGTTTGCATCATTTTTATCGTATATATATGAATTAATACCCATAAACTGAAAATTCACAAAAACGTGGAAAACGGCAAAATATTGCCTAATTCGATAATATTTTGTTTAAGTCACATAAAGAAAAAAGGGATGATAAACGTCAAAATATTGCTAAATTCGATGATTTTTCGTACGAAACAAAAGGCAAGAAAACTTGCTTAAAATGCAATATTATGCGAAATTCTGAGATTTGAAGGCCAAATCACATATCGTGATACAACAAGAAATAGTATCGAAATATTGGTAAAAATGAATATATTTACGTTATATCAAACTACATGAAAAACGTGAAAAAAGTCAATATTTAACCATATATGAGGATTTTAACTTCAAATCATAGAGCGAGGTTTCGCATTATTTAGATCCAAGAAAAGACATATGACAGTGTTGTTACCAATACAAATGATAAAAATCAATGTGTTTTCATTGGTATTAACTAAAATGTTCCTGATTTTCCGTTTATATTACCGATGGAAGATGTACACGAAAATCGCTCTATTCCGGCTGAAACGTCGATATATGCAATAAAAACAAAACTTCTCCCCTATTTAATATCTTACTCAGTATTTTAACGAGAAACAAATAGTTGATTGAAAATGAAGTATTTAAGGTTATTATCTAATCAATTATGTGTTTGCATAATTTTTATCGTATATATATGAATTAATACCCATAGACTGAAAATTCACAAAAACGTGGAAAACGGCAAAATATTGCCTAATTCGATGATATTTTGTTTAAGTCACATAAAGGAAAAGGGGATGATAAACGTCAAAATATTGCTAAATTCGATGATTTTTCGTACGAAACAAAAGGCAAGAAAACTTGCTTAAAATGCAATATTATGCGAAATTCTGAGATTTGAAGGCCAAATCACATATCGTGATACTACATGAAATAGTATCGAAATATTGGTAAAAATGAATATATTTACGTTACATCAAACTACATGAAAAACGTGAAAAAAGTCAATATTTAACCATATATGAGGATTTTAACTTCAAATCATAGAGCGAGGTTTCGTATTATTTAGATCCAAGAAAAGACATATGACAATGTTGTTTCCAATACAAAAATTTAAAAATCAATGTGTTTTCATTAGAATTAACTAAAATGTTCCTGATTTTCCGTTTATATTACCGAGGGAAGATGTACACGTAAAACCGCTCTAATCCGGCTGAAACGTCGATATATGCAATAAAAACCGAACTTCTCCCCTTTTCATTATCTTACTCAGTATTTTAACGAGAAACAAATAGATGATTGAAAATGAAGTATTTAAGGTTATTATCTAATCAATTATGTGTTTGCATCATTTTTATCGTATATATATGAATTAATACCCATAGACTGAAAATTCACAAAAACGTGGAAAACGGCAAAATATTGCCTAATTCGATGATATTTTGTTTAAGTCACATAAAGGAAAAGGGGATGATAAACGTCAAAATATAGCTAAATTCGATGATTTTTCGTACGAAACAAAAGGCAAGAAAACTTGCTTAAAATGCAATATTATGCGAAATTCTGAGATTTGAAGGCCAAATCACATATCGTGATACTACATGAAATAGTATCGAAATATTGGTAAAAATGAATATATTTACGTAATATCAAACTACATGAAAAACGTGAAAAAAGTCAATATTTAACCATATTTGAGGATTTTAACTTCAAATCATAGAGCGAGGTTTCGTATTATTTAGATCCAAGAATAGACATATGACAATGTTGTTTCCAATACAAATTATAAAAATCAATGTGTTTTCATTAGAATTAACTAAAATGTTCTTGATTTTCCGTTTATATTACCGAGGGAAGATGTACACGTAAAACCGCTCTAATCCGGCTGAAACGTCGATATATGCAATAAAAACCGAACTTCTCCCCTTTTCATTATCTTACTCAGTATTTTAACGAGAAACAAATAGATGATTGAAAATGAAGTATTTAAGGTTATTATCTAATCAATTATGTGTTTGCATCATTTTTATCGTATATATATGAATTAATACCCATAGATTGAAAATTCACAAAAACGTGGAAAACGGCAAAATATTGCCTAATTCGATAATATTTTGTTTAAGTCACATAAAGAAAAAAGGGATGATAAACGTCAAAATATTGCTAAATTCGATGATTTTTCGTACGAAACAAAAGGCAAGAAAACTTGCTTAAAATGCAATATTATGCGAAATTCTGAGATTTGAAGGCCAAATCACATATCGTGATACAACAAGAAATAGTATCGAAATATTGGTAAAAATGAATATATTTACGTTATATCAAACTACATGAAAAACGTGAAAAAAGTCAATATTTAACCATATATGAGGATTTTAACTTCAAATCATAGAGCGAGGTTTCGCATTATTTAGATCCAAGAAAAGACATATGACAGTGTTGTTACCAATACAAATGATAAAAATCAATGTGTTTTCATTGGTATTAACTAAAATGTTCCTGATTTTCCGTTTATATTACCGATGGAAGATGTACACGAAAATCGCTCTATTCCGGCTGAAACGTCGATATATGCAATAAAAACAGAACTTCTCCCCTATTTAATATCTTACTCAGTATTTTAACGAGAAACAAATAGTTGATTGAAAATGAAGTATTTAAGGTTATTATCTAATCAATTATGTGTTTGCATAATTTTTATCGTATATATATGAATTAATACCCATAGACTGAAAATTCACAAAAACGTGGAAAACGGCAAAATATTGCCTAATTCGATGATATTTTGTTTAAGTCACATAAAGGAAAAGGGGATGATAAACGTCAAAATATTGCTAAATTCGATGATTTTTCGTACGAAACAAAAGGCAAGAAAACTTGCTTAAAATGCAATATTATGCGAAATTCTGAGATTTGAAGGCCAAATCACATATCGTGATACTACATGAAATAGTATCGAAATATTGGTAAAAATGAATATATTTACGTTATATCAAACTACATGAAAAACGTGAAAAAAAGTCAATATTTAACCATATATGAGGATTTTAACTTCAAATCATAGAGCGAGGTTTCGTATTATTTAGATCCAAGAAAAGACATATGACAGTGTTGTTACCAATACAAATGATAAAAATCAATGTGTTTTCATTGGTATTAACTAAAATGTTCCTGATTTTCCGTTTATATTACCGATGGAAGATGTACACGAAAATCGCTCTATTCCGGCTGAAACGTCGATATATGCAATAAAAACAGAACTTCTCCCCTATTTAATATCTTACTCAGTATTTTAACGAGAAACAAATAGTTGATTGAAAATGAAGTATTTAAGGTTATTATCTAATCAATTATGTGTTTGCATAATTTTTATCGTATATATATGAATTAATACCCATAGACTGAAAATTCACAAAAACGTGGAAAACGGCAAAATATTGCCTAATTCGATGATATTTTGTTTAAGTCACATAAAGGAAAAGGGGATGATGAACGTCAAAATATAGCTACATTCGATGATTTTTCGTACGAAACAAAATGCAAGAAAACTTGCTTAAAATTCAATATTATGCAAAATTCTGAGATTTGAAGGCCAAATCACATATCGTGATACTACATGAAATAGAATCGAAACATTGGTAAAAATGAATATATTTACGTAGTATCAAACTACATGAAAAACGTGAAAAAAGTCACTATTTAACCATATTTGAGGATTTTAACTTCAAATCATAGAGCGAGGTTTCGTATTATTTAGATCCAAGAAAAGACATATGACAGTGTTGTTACCAATACAAATGATAAAAATCAATGTGTTTTCATTGGTATTAACTAAAATGTTCCTGATTTTCCGTTTATATTACCGATGGAAGATGTACACGAAAATCGCTCTATTCCGGCTGAAACGTCGATATATGCAATAAAAACAGAACTTCTCCCCTTTTCAATATCTTACTCAGTATTTTAACGAGAAACAAATAGTTGATTGAAAATGAAGTATTTAAGGTTATTATCTAATCAATTATGTGTTTGCATAATTTTTATCGTATATATATGAATTAATACCCATAGACTGAAAATTCACAAAAACGTGGAAAACGGCAAAATATTGCCTAATTCGATGATATTTTGTTTAAGTCACATAAAGGAAAAGGGGATGATAAACGTCAAAATATTGCTAAATTCGATGATTTTTCGTACGAAACAAAAGGCAAGAAAACTTGCTTAAAATGCAATATTATGCGAAATTCTGAGATTTGAAGGCCAAATCACATATCGTGATACTACATGAAATAGTATCGAAATATTGGTAAAAATGAATATATTTACGTTATATCAAACTACATGAAAAACGTGAAAAAAAGTCAATATTTAACCATATATGAGGATTTTAACTTCAAATCATAGAGCGAGGTTTCGTATTATTTAGATCCAAGAAAAGACATATGACAGTGTTGTTACCAATACAAATGATAAAAATCAATGTGTTTTCATTGGTATTAACTAAAATGTTCCTGATTTTCCGTTTATATTACCGATGGAAGATGTACACGAAAATCGCTCTATTCCGGCTGAAACGTCGATATATGCAATAAAAACAGAACTTCTCCCCTATTTAATATCTTACTCAGTATTTTAACGAGAAACAAATAGTTGATTGAAAATGAAGTATTTAAGGTTATTATCTAATCAATTATGTGTTTGCATAATTTTTATCGTATATATATGAATTAATACCCATAGACTGAAAATTCACAAAAACGTGGAAAACGGCAAAATATTGCCTAATTCGATGATATTTTGTTTAAGTCACATAAAGGAAAAGGGGATGATGAACGTCAAAATATAGCTACATTCGATGATTTTTCGTACGAAACAAAATGCAAGAAAACTTGCTTAAAATTCAATATTATGCAAAATTCTGAGATTTGAAGGCCAAATCACATATCGTGATACTACATGAAATAGAATCGAAACATTGGTAAAAATGAATATATTTACGTAGTATCAAACTACATGAAAAACGTGAAAAAAGTCACTATTTAACCATATTTGAGGATTTTAACTTCAAATCATAGAGCGAGGTTTCGTATTATTTAGATCCAAGAAAAGACATATGACAGTGTTGTTACCAATACAAATGATAAAAATCAATGTGTTTTCATTGGTATTAACTAAAATGTTCCTGATTTTCCGTTTATATTACCGATGGAAGATGTACACGAAAATCGCTCTATTCCGGCTGAAACGTCGATATATGCAATAAAAACAGAACTTCTCCCCTTTTCAATATCTTACTCAGTATTTTAACGAGAAACAAATAGTTGATTGAAAATGAAGTATTTAAGGTTATTATCTAATCAATTATGTGTTTGCATAATTTTTATCGTATATATATGAATTAATACCCATAGACTGAAAATTCACAGAAACGTGGAAAACCGCAAAATATTGCCTAATTCGATGATATTTTGTTTAGGTCACATAAAGGAAAAGGGGATGATAAACGTCAAAATATTGCTAAATTCGATGATTTTTCGTACGAAACAAAAGGCAAGAAAACTTGCTTAAAATGCAATATTATGCGAAATTCTGAGATTTGAAGGCCAAATCACATATCGTGATACTACATGAAATAGTATCGAAATATTGGTAAAAATGAATATATTTACGTTATATCAAACTACATGAAAAACGTTAAAAAAGTCAATATTTAACCTTATATGAGGATTTTAACTTCAAATCATAGAGCGAAGTTACGTATTATTTAGATCCAAGAAAAGACATATGACAGTGTGGTTACCAATACAAATGATAAAAATCAATGTGTTTTCATTGGTATTAACTAAAATGTTCCTGATTTTCCGTTTATATTACCGATGGAAGATGTACACGAAAATCGCTCTATTCCGGCTGAAACGTCGATATATGCAATAAAAACAGAACTTCTCCCCTTTTCAATATCTTACTCAGTATTTTAACGAGAAACAAATAGTTGATTGAAAATGAAGTATTTAAGGTTATTATCTAATCAATTATGTGTTTGCATAATTTTTATCGTATATATATGAATTAATACCCATAGACTGAAAATTCAGAAAAACGTGGAAAACGGCTAAATATTGCCTAATTCGATGATATTTTGTTTAAGTCACATAAAGGAAAAGGGGATGATAAACGTCAAAATATTGCTAAATTCGATGATTTTTCGTACGAAACAAAAGGCAAGAAAACTTGCTTAAAATGCAATATTATGCGAAATTCTGAGATTTGAAGGCCAAATCACATATCGTGATACTACATGAAATAGTATCGAAATATTGGTAAAAATGAATATATTTACGTAATATCAAACTACATGAAAAACGTGAAAAAATTCAATATTTAACCATATTTGAGGATTTTAACTTCAAATCATAGAGCGAGGTTTCGTATTATTTAGATCCAAGAATAGACATATGACAATGTTGTTTCCAATACAAATTATAAAAATCAATGTGTTTTCATTAGAATTAACTAAAATGTTCTTGATTTTCCGTTTATATTACCGAGGGAAGATGTACACGTAAAACCGCTCTAATCCGGCTGAAACGTCGATATATGCAATAAAAACCGAACTTCTCCCCTTTTCATTATCTTACTCAGTATTTTAACGAGAAACAAATAGATGATTGAAAATGAAGTATTTAAGGTTATTATCTAATCAATTATGTGTTTGCATCATTTTTATCGTATATATATGAATTAATACCCATAAACTGAAAATTCACAAAAACGTGGAAAACGGCAAAATATTGCCTAATTCGATGATATTTTGTTTAAGTCACATAAAGAAAAAAGGGATGATAAACGTCAAAATATTGCTAAATTCGATGATTTTTCGTACGAAACAAAAGGCAAGAAAACTTGCTTAAAATGCAATATTATGCGAAATTCTGAGATTTGAAGGCCAAATCACATATCGTGATACAACAAGAAATAGTATCGAAATATTGGTAAAAATGAATATATTTACGTTATATCAAACTACATGAAAAACGTGAAAAAAGTCAATATTTAACCATATATGAGGATTTTAACTTCAAATCATAGAGCGAGGTTTCGCATTATTTAGATCCAAGAAAAGACATATGAGAGTGTTGTTACCAATACAAATGATAAAAATCAATGTGTTTTCATTGGTATTAACTAAAATGTTCCTGATTTTCCGTTTATATTACCGATGGAAGATGTACACGAAAATCGCTCTATTCCGGCTGAAACGTCGATATATGCAATAAAAACAAAACTTCTCCCCTATTTAATATCTTACTCAGTATTTTAACGAGAAACAAATAGTTGATTGAAAATGAAGTATTTAAGGTTATTATCTAATCAATTATGTGTTTGCATAATTTTTATCGTATATATATGAATTAATACCCATAGACTGAAAATTCACAAAAACGTGGAAAACGGCAAAATATTGCCTAATTCGATGATATTTTGTTTAAGTCACATAAAGGAAAAGGGGATGATAAACGTCAAAATATTGCTAAATTCGATGATTTTTCGTACGAAACAAAAGGCAAGAAAACTTGCTTAAAATGCAATATTATGCGAAATTCTGAGATTTGAAGGCCAAATCACATATCGTGATACTACATGAAATAGTATCGAAATATTGGTAAAAATGAATATATTTACGTTACATCAAACTACATGAAAAACGTGAAAAAAGTCAATATTTAACCATATATGAGGATTTTAACTTCAAATCATAGAGCGAGGTTTCGTATTATTTAGATCCAAGAAAAGACATATGACAATGTTGTTTCCAATACAAAAATTTAAAAATCAATGTGTTTTCATTAGAATTAACTAAAATGTTCCTGATTTTCCGTTTATATTACCGAGGGAAGATGTACACGTAAAACCGCTCTAATCCAGCTGAAACGTCGATATATGCAATAAAAACCGAACTTCTCCCCTTTTCATTATCTTACTCAGTATTTTAACGAGAAACAAATAGATGATTGAAAATGAAGTATTTAAGGTTATTATCTAATCAATTATGTGTTTGCATCATTTTTATCGTATATATATGAATTAATACCCATAGACTGAAAATTCACAAAAACGTGGAAAACGGCAAAATATTGCCTAATTCGATGATATTTTGTTTAAGTCACATAAAGGAAAAGGGGATGATAAACGTCAAAATATAGCTAAATTCGATGATTTTTCGTACGAAACAAAAGGCAAGAAAACTTGCTTAAAATGCAATATTATGCGAAATTCTGAGATTTGAAGGCCAAATCACATATCGTGATACTACATGAAATAGTATCGAAATATTGGTAAAAATGAATATATTTACGTTATATCAAACTACATGAAAAAACGTGAAAAATCAATATTTAACCATATATGAGGATTTTAACTTCAAATCATAGAGCGAGGTTTCATATTATTTAGATCCAAGACAAGACATATGACAGTGTTGTTACCAATACAAATGATAAAAATCAATGTGTTTTCATTGGTATTAACTAAAATGTTCCTGATTTTCCGTTTATATTACCGATGGAAGATGTACACGAAAATCGCTCTATTCCGGCTGAAACGTCGATATATGCAATAAAAACAGAACTTCTCCCCTTTTCAATATCTTACTCAGTATTTTAACGAGAAACAAATAGTTGATTGAAAATGAAGTATTTAAGGTTATTATCTAATCAATTATGTGTTTGCATAATTTTTATCGTATATATATGAATTAATACTCATAGACTGAAAATTCACAGAAACGTGGAAAACCGCAAAATATTGCCTAATTCGATGATATTTTGTTTAGGTCACATAAAGGAAAAGGGGATGATAAACGTCAAAATATTGCTAAATTCGATGATTTTTCGTACGAAACAAAAGGCAAGAAAACTTGCTTAAAATGCAATATTATGCGAAATTCTGAGATTTGAAGGCCAAATCACATATCGTGATACTACATGAAATAGTATCGAAATATTGGTAAAAATGAATATATTTACGTAATATCAAACTACATGAAAAACGTGAAAAAAGTCAATATTTAACCATATTTGAGGATTTTAACTTCAAATCATAGAGCGAGGTTTCGTATTATTTAGATCCAAGAATAGACATATGACAATGTTGTTTCCAATACAAATTATAAAAATCAATGTGTTTTCATTAGAATTAACCAAAATGTTCTTGATTTTCCGTTTATATTACCGAGGGAAGATATACACGTAAAACCGCTCTAATCCGGCTGAAACGTCGATATATGCAATAAAAACCGAACTTCTCCCCTTTTCATTATCTTACTCAGTATTTTAACGAGAAACAAATAGATGATTGAAAATGAAGTATTTAAGGTTATTATCTAATCAATTATGTGTTTGCATCATTTTTATCGTATATATATGAATTTTTACCCATAGACTGAAAATTCACAAAAACGTGGAAAACGGCAAAATATTGCCTAATTCGATGATATTTTGTTTAAGTCACATAATGGAAAAGGGGATGATAAACGTCAAAATATTGCTAAATTCGATGATTTTTCGTACGAAACAAAAGGCAAGAAAACTTGCTTAAAATGCAATATTATGCGAAATTCTGAGATTTGAAGGCCAAATCACATATCCTGATACTACATGAAATAGTATCGAAATATTGGTAAAAATGAATATATTTACGTTATATCAAACTACATGAAAAACGTGAAAAAAAGTCAATATTTAACCATATATGAGGATTTTAACTTCAAATCATAGAGCGAGGTTTCGTATTATTTAGATCCAAGAAAAGACATATGACAGTGTTGTTACCAATACAAATGATAAAAATCAATGTGTTTTCATTGGTATTAACTAAAATGTTCCTGATTTTCCGTTTATATTACCGATGGAAGATGTACACGAAAATCGCTCTATTCCGGCTGAAACGTCGATATATGCAATAAAAACAGAACTTCTCCCCTATTTAATATCTTACTCAGTATTTTAACGAGAAACAAATAGTTGATTGAAAATGAAGTATTTAAGGTTATTATCTAATCAATTATGTGTTTGCATAATTTTTATCGTATATATATGAATTAATACCCATAGACTGAAAATTCACAAAAACGTGGAAAACGGCAAAATATTGCCTAATTCGATGATATTTTGTTTAAGTCACATAAAGGAAAAGGGGATGATGAACGTCAAAATATAGCTAAATTCGATGATTTTTCGTACGAAACAAAATGCAAGAAAACTTGCTTAAAATTCAATATTATGCAAAATTCTGAGATTTGAAGGCCAAATCACATATCGTGATGCTACATGAAATAGAATCGAAACATTGGTAAAAATGAATATATTTACGTTATATCAAACTACATGAAAAAACGTGAAAAAAGTCAATATTTAACCATATATGAGGATTTTAACTTCAAATCATAGAGCGAGGTTTCGTATTATTTAGATCCAAGAAAAGACATATGACAGTGTTGTTACCAATACAAATGATAAAAATCAATGTGTTTTCATTGGTATTAACTAAAATGTTCCTGATTTTCCGTTTATATTACCGATGGAAGATGTACACGAAAATCGCTCTATTCCGGCTGAAACGTCGATATATGCAATAAAAACAGAACTTCTCCCCTTTTCAATATCTTACTCAGTATTTTAACGAGAAACAAATAGTTGATTGAAAATGAAGTATTTAAGGTTATTATCTAATCAATTATGTGTTTGCATAATTTTTATCGTATATATATGAATTAATACCCATAGACTGAAAATTCACAGAAACGTGGAAAACCGCAAAATATTGCCTAATTCGATGATATTTTGTTTAGGTCACATAAAGGAAAAGGGGATGATAAACGTCAAAATATTGCTAAATTCGATGATTTTTCGTACGAAACAAAAGGCAAGAAAACTTGCTTAAAATGCAATATTATGCGAAATTCTGAGATTTGAAGGCCAAATCACATATCGTGATACTACATGAAATAGTATCGAAATATTGGTAAAAATGAATATATTTACGTTATATCAAACTACATGAAAAACGTGAAAAAAGTCAATATTTAACCTTATATGAGGATTTTAACTTCAAATCATAGAGCGAAGTTACGTATTATTTAGATCCAAGAAAAGACATATGACAGTGTGGTTACCAATACAAATGATAAAAATCAATGTGTTTTCATTGGTATTAACTAAAATGTTCTTGATTTTCCGTTTATATTACCGAGGGAAGATGTACACGTAAAACCGCTCTAATCCGGCTGAAACGTCGATATATGCAATAAAAACCGAACTTCTCCCCTTTTCATTATCTTACTCAGTATTTTAACGAGAAACAAATAGATGATTGAAAATGAAGTATTTAAGGTTATTATCTAATCAATTATGTGTTTGCATCATTTTTATCGTATATATATGAATTAATACCCATAAACTGAAAATTCACAAAAACGTGGAAAACGGCAAAATATTGCCTAATTCGATGATATTTTGTTTAAGTCACATAAAGAAAAAAGGGATGATAAACGTCAAAATATTGCTAAATTCGATGATTTTTCGTACGAAACAAAAGGCAAGAAAACTTGCTTAAAATGCAATATTATGCGAAATTCTGAGATTTGAAGGCCAAATCACATATCGTGATACAACAAGAAATAGTATCGAAATATTGGTAAAAATGAATATATTTACGTTATATCAAACTACATGAAAAACGTGAAAAAAGTCAATATTTAACCATATATGAGGATTTTAACTTCAAATCATAGAGCGAGGTTTCGCATTATTTAGATCCAAGAAAAGACATATGACAGTGTTGTTACCAATACAAATGATAAAAATGAATGTGTTTTCATTGGTATTAACTAAAATGTTCCTGATTTTCCGTTTATATTACCGATGGAAGATGTACACGAAAATCGCTCTATTCCGGCTGAAACGTCGATATATGCAATAAAAACAAAACTTCTATGCTATTTAATATCTTACTCAGTATTTTATCGAGAAACAAATAGTTGATTGAAAATGAAGTATTTAAGGTTATTATCTAATCAATTATGTGTTTGCATAATTTTTATCGTATATATATGAATTAATACCCATAGACTGAAAATTCACAAAAACGTGGAAAACGGCAAAATATTGCCTAATTCGATGATATTTTGTTTAAGTCACATAAAGGAAAAGGGGATGATAAACGTCAAAATATTGCTAAATTCGATGATTTTTCGTACGAAACAAAAGGCAAGAAAACTTGCTTAAAATGCAATATTATGCGAAATTCTGAGATTTGAAGGCCAAATCACATATCGTGATACTACATGAAATAGTATCGAAATATTGGTAAAAATGAATATATTTACGTTACATCAAACTACATGAAAAACGTGAAAAAAGTCAATATTTAACCATATATGAGGATTTTAACTTCAAATCATAGAGCGAGGTTTCGTATTATTTAGATCCAAGAAAAGACATATGACAATGTTGTTTCCAATACAAAAATTTAAAAAACAATGTGTTTTCATTAGAATTAACTAAAATGTTCCTGATTTTCCGTTTATATTACCGAGGGAAGATGTACACGTAAAACCGCTCTAATCCGGCTGAAACGTCGATATATGCAATAAAAACCGAACTTCTCCCCTTTTCATTATCTTACTCAGTATTTTAACGAGAAACAAATAGATGATTGAAAATGAAGTATTTAAGGTTATTATCTAATCAATTATGTGTTTGCATCATTTTTATCGTATATATATAAATTAATACCCATAGACTGAAAATTCACAAAAACGTGGAAAACGGCAAAATATTGCCTAATTCGATGATATTTTGTTTAAGTCACATAAAGGAAAAGGGGATGATAAACGTCAAAATATAGCTAAATTCGATGATTTTTCGTACGAAACAAAAGGCAAGAAAACTTGCTTAAAATGCAATATTATGCGAAATTCTGAGATTTGAAGGCCAAATCACATATCGTGATACTACACGAAATAGTATCGAAATATTGGTAAAAATGAATATATTTACGTTATATCAAACTACATGAAAAAACGTGAAAAAGTGAATATTTAACCATATATGAGGATTTTAACTTCAAATCATAGAGCGAGGTTTCATATTATTTAGATCCAAGACAAGACATATGACAGTGTTGTTACCAATACAAATGATAAAAATCAATGTGTTTTCATTGGTATTAACTAAAATGTTCCTGATTTTCCGTTTATATTACCGATGGAAGATGTACACGAAAATCGCTCTATTCCGGCTGAAACGTCGATATATGCAATAAAAACAGAACTTCTCCCCTTTTCAATATCTTACTCAGTATTTTAACGAGAAACAAATAGTTGATTGAAAATGAAGTATTTAAGGTTATTATCTAATCAATTATGTGTTTGCATAATTTTTATCGTATATATATGAATTAATACCCATAGACTGAAAATTCACAGAAACGTGGAAAACCGCAAAATATTGCCTAATTCGATGATATTTTGTTTAGGTCACATAAAGGAAAAGGGAATGATAAACGTCAAAATACTGCTAAATTCGATGATTTTTCGTACGAAACAAAAGGCAAGAAAACTTGCTTAAAATGCAATATTATGCGAAATTCTGAGATTTGAAGGCCAAATCACATATCGTGATACTACATGAAATAGTATCGAAATATTGGTAAAAATGAATATATTTACGTAATATCAAACTACATGAAAAACGTGAAAAAAGTCAATATTTAACCATATTTGAGGATTTTAACTTCAAATCATAGAGCGAGGTTTCGTATTATTTAGATCCAAGAATAGACATATGACAATGTTGTTTCCAATACAAATTATAAAAATCAATGTGTTTTCATTAGAATTAACTAAAATGTTCTTGATTTTCCGTTTATATTACCGAGGGAAGATGTACACGTAAAACCGCTCTAATCCGGCTGAAACGTCGATATATGCAATAAAAACCGAACTTCTCCCCTTTTCATTATCTTACTCAGTATTTTAACGAGAAACAAATAGATGATTGAAAATGAAGTATTTAAGGTTATTATCTAATCAATTATGTGTTTGCATCATTTTTATCGTATATATATGAATTAATACCCATAGACTGAAAATTCACAAAAACGTGGAAAACGGCAAAATATTGCCTAATTCGATGATATTTTGTTTAAGTCACATAAAGAAAAAAGGGATGATAAACGTCAAAATATTGCTAAATTCGATGATTTTTCGTACGAAACAAAAGGCAAGAAAACTAGCTTAAAATGCAATATTATGCGAAATTCTGAGATTTGAAGGCCAAATCACATATCGTGATACAACAAGAAATAGTATCGAAATATTGGTAAAAATGAATATATTTACGTTATATCAAACTACATGAAAAACGTGAAAAAAGTCAATATTTAACCATATATGAGGATTTTAACTTCAAATCATAGAGCGAGGTTTCGCATTATTTAGATCCAAGAAAAGACATATGACAGTGTTGTTACCAATACAAATGATAAAAATCAATGTGTTTTCATTGGTATTAACTAAAATGTTCCTGATTTTCCGTTTATATTACCGATGGAAGATGTACACGAAAATCGCTCTATTCCGGCTGAAACGTCGATATATGCAATAAAAACAGAACTTCTCCCCTTTTCAATATCTTACTCAGTATTTTAACAAGAAACAAATAGTTGATTGAAAATGAAGTATTTAAGGTTATTATCGAATCAATTATGTGTTTGCATAATTTTTATCGTATATATATGAATTAATACCCATAGACTGAAAATTCACAAAAACGTGGAAAACGGCAAAATATTGCCTAATTCGATGATATTTTGTTTAAGTCACATAAAGGAAAAGGGGATGATGAACGTCAAAATATTGCTAAATTCGATGATTTTTCGTACGAAACAAAATGCAAGAAAACTTGCTTAAAATTCAATATTATGCAAAATTCTGAGATTTGAAGGCCAAATCACATATCGTGATACTACATGAAATAGTATCGAAATATTGGTAAAAATGAATATATTTACGTAATATCAAACTACATGAAAAACGTGAAAAAGTCAATATTTAACCATATTTGAGGATTTTAACTTCAAATCATAGAGCGAGGTTTCGTATTATTTAGATCCAAGAATAGACATATGACAATGTTGTTTCCAATACAAATTATAAAAATCAATGTGTTTTCATTAGAATTAACCAAAATGTTTTTGATTTTCCGTTTATATTACCGAGGGAAGATATACACGTAAAACCGCTCTAATCCGGCTGAAACGTCGATATATGCAATAAAAACCGAACTTCTCCCCTTTTCATTATCTTACTCAGTATTTTAACGAGAAACAAATATATGATTGAAAATGAAGTATTTAAGGTTATTATCTAATCAATTATGTGTTTGCATCATTTTTATCGTATATATATGAATTAATACCCATAGACTGAAAATTCACAAAAACGTGGAAAACGGCAAAATATTGCCTAATTCGATGATATTTTGTTTAAGTCACATAAAGGAAAAGGGGATGATAAACGTCAAAATATTGCTAAATTCGATGATTTTTCGTACGAAACAAAAGGCAAGAAAACTTGCTTAAAATGCAATATTATGCGAAATTCTGAGATTTGAAGGCCAAATCACATATCGTGATACTACATGAAATAGTATCGAAATATTGGTAAAAATGAATATATTTACGTAATATCAAACTACATGAAAAACGTGAAAAAATTCAATATTTAACCATATTTGAGGATTTTAACTTCAAATCATAGAGCGAGGTTTCGTATTATTTAGATCCAAGAATAGACATATGACAATGTTGTTTCCAATACAAATTATAAAAATCAATGTGTTTTCATTAGAATTAACTAAAATGTTCTTGATTTTCCGTTTATATTACCGAGGGAAGATGTACACGTAAAACCGCTCTAATCCGGCTGAAACGTCGATATATGCAATAAAAACCGAACTTCTCCCCTTTTCATTATCTTACTCAGTATTTTAACGAGAAACAAATAGATGATTGAAAATGAAGTATTTAAGGTTATTATCTAATCAATTATGTGTTTGCATCATTTTTATCGTATATATATGAATTAATACCCATAAACTGAAAATTCACAAAAACGTGGAAAACGGCAAAATATTGCCTAATTCGATGATATTTTGTTTAAGTCACATAAAGAAAAAAGGGATGATAAACGTCAAAATATTGCTAAATTCGATAATTTTTCGTACGAAACAAAAGGCAAGAAAACTTGCTTAAAATGCAATATTATGCGAAATTCTGAGATTTGAAGGCCAAATCACATATCGTGATACAACAAGAAATAGTATCGAAATATTGGTAAAAATGAATATATTTACGTTATATCAAACTACATGAAAAACGTGAAAAAAGTCAATATTTAACCATATATGAGGATTTTAACTTCAAATCATAGAGCGAGGTTTCGCATTATTTAGATCCAAGAAAAGACATATGACAGTGTTGTTACCAATACAAATGATAAAAATCAATGTGTTTTCATTGGTATTAACTAAAATGTTCCTGATTTTCCGTTTATATTACCGATGGAAGATGTACACGAAAATCGCTCTATTCCGGCTGAAACGTCGATATATGCAATAAAAACAAAACTTCTCCCCTATTTAATATCTTACTCAGTATTTTAACGAGAAACAAATAGTTGATTGAAAATGAAGTATTTAAGGTTATTATCTAATCAATTATGTGTTTGCATAATTTTTATCGTATATATATGAATTAATACCCATAGACTGAAAATTCACAAAAACGTGGAAAACGGCAAAATATTGCCTAATTCGATGATATTTTGTTTAAGTCACATAAAGGAAAAGGGGATGATAAACGTCAAAATATTGCTAAATTCGATGATTTTTCGTACGAAACAAAAGGCAAGAAAACTTGCTTAAAATGCAATATTATGCGAAATTCTGAGATTTGAAGGCCAAATCACATATCGTGATACTACATGAAATAGTATCGAAATATTGGTAAAAATGAATATATTTACGTTATATCAAACTACATGAAAAACGTGAAAAAAAGTCAATATTTAACCATATATGAGGATTTTAACTTCAAATCATAGAGCGAGGTTTCGTATTATTTAGATCCAAGAAAAGACATATGACAGTGTTGTTACCAATACAAATGATAAAAATCAATGTGTTTTCATTGGTATTAACTAAAATGTTCCTGATTTTCCGTTTATATTACCGATGGAAGATGTACACGAAAATCGCTCTATTCCGGCTGAAACGTCGATATATGCAATAAAAACAGAACTTCTCCCCTTTTCAATATCTTACTCAGTATTTTAACAAGAAACAAATAGTTGATTGAAAATGAAGTATTTAAGGTTATTATCGAATCAATTATGTGTTTGCATAATTTTTATCGTATATATTTGAATTAATACCCATAGACTGAAAATTCACAAAAACGTGGAAAACGGCAAAATATTGCCTAATTCGATGATATTTTGTTTAAGTCACAGTCAGTCACAGTCAAGTCACAGTCATTAAGTAACATAAAGGAAAAGGGGATGATGAACGTCAAAATATTGCTAAATTCGATGATTTTTCGTACGAAACAAAATGCAAGAAAACTTGCTTAAAATTCAATATTATGCAAAATTCTGAGATTTGAAGGCCAAATCACATATCGTGATACTACATGAAATAGTATCGAAATATTGGTAAAAATGAATATATTTACGTAATATCAAACTACATGAAAAACGTGAAAAAGTCAATATTTAACCATATTTGAGGATTTTAACTTCAAATCATAGAGCGAGGTTTCGTATTATTTAGATCCAAGAATAGACATATGACAATGTTGTTTCCAATACAAATTATAAAAATCAATGTGTTTTCATTAGAATTAACCAAAATGTTCTTGATTTTCCGTTTATATTACCGAGGGAAGATATACACGTAAAACCGCTCTAATCCGGCTGAAACGTCGATATATGCAATAAAAACCGAACTTCTCCCCTTTTCATTATCTTACTCAGTATTTTAACGAGAAACAAATAGATGATTGAAAATGAAGTATTTAAGGTTATTATCTAATCAATTATGTGTTTGCATCATTTTTATCGTATATATATGAATTAATACCCATAGACTGAAAATTCACAAAAACGTGGAAAACGGCAAAATATTGCCTAATTCGATGATATTTTGTTTAAGTCACATAAAGAAAAAAGGGATGATAAACGTCAAAATATTGCTAAATTCGATGATTTTTCGTACGAAACAAAAGGCAAGAAAACTTGCTTAAAATGCAATATTATGCGAAATTCTGAGATTTGAAGGCCAAATCACATATCGTGTTACAACAAGAAATAGTATCGAAATATTGGTAAAAATGAATATATTTACGTTATATCAAACTACATGAAAAACGTGAAAAAAGTCAATATTTAACCATATATGAGGATTTTAACTTCAAATCATAGAGCGAGGTTTCGCATTATTTAGATCCAAGAAAAGACATATGACAGTGTTGTTACCAATACAAATGATAAAAATCAATGTGTTTTCATTGGTATTAACTAAAATGTTCCTGATTTTCCGTTTATATTACCGATGGAAGATGTACACGAAAATCGCTCTACTCCGGCTGAAACGTCGATATATGCAATAAAAACAGAACTTCTCCCCTATTTAATATCTTACTCAGTATTTTAACGAGAAACAAATAGTTGATTGAAAATGAAGTATTTAAGGTTATTATCTAATCAATTATGTGTTTGCATAATTTTTATCGTATATATATGAATTAATACCCATAGACTGAAAATTCACAAAAACGTGGAAAACGGCAAAATAATGCCTAATTCGATGATATTTTGTTTAAGTCACATAAAGGAAAAGGGGATGATAAACGTCAAAATATTGCTAAATTCGATGATTTTTCGTACGAAACAAAAGGCAAGAAAACTTGCTTAAAATGCAATATTATGCGAAATTCTGAGATTTGAAGGCCAAATCACATATCGTGATACTACATGAAATAGTATCGAAATATTGGTAAAAATGAATATATTTACGTTATATCAAACTACATGAAAAACGTGAAAAAAAGTCAATATTTAACCATATATGAGGATTTTAACTTCAAATCATAGAGCGAGGTTTCGTATTATTTAGATCCAAGAAAAGACATATGACAGTGTTGTTACCAATACAAATGATAAAAATCAATGTGTTTTCATTGGTATTAACTAAAATGTTCCTGATTTTCCGTTTATATTACCGATGGAAGATGTACACGAAAATCGCTCTATTCCGGCTGAAACGTCGATATATGCAATAAAAACAGAACTTCTCCCCTTTTCAATATCTTACTCAGTATTTTAACGAGAAACAAATAGTTGATTGAAAATGAAGTATTTAAGGTTATTATCGAATCAATTATGTGTTTGCATAATTTTTATCGTATATATATGAATTAATACCCATAGACTGAAAATTCACAAAAACGTGGAAAACGGCAAAATATTGCCTAATTCGATGATATTTTGTTTAAGTCACATAAAGGAAAAGGGGATGATGAACGTCAAAATATTGCTAAATTCGATGATTTTTCGTACGAAACAAAATGCAAGAAAACTTGCTTAAAATTCAATATTATGCAAAATTCTGAGATTTGAAGGCCAAATCACATATCGTGATACTACATGAAATAGTATCGAAATATTGGTAAAAATGAATATATTTACGTAATATCAAACTACATGAAAAACGTGAAAAAGTCAATATTTAACCATATTTGAGGATTTTAACTTCAAATCATAGAGCGAGGTTTCGTATTATTTAGATCCAAGAATAGACATATGACAATGTTGTTTCCAATACAAATTATAAAAATCAATGTGTTTTCATTAGAATTAACCAAAATGTTCTTGATTTTCCGTTTATATTACCGAGGGAAGATATACACGTAAAACCGCTCTAATCCGGCTGAAACGTCGATATATGCAATAAAAACCGAACTTCTCCCCTTTTCATTATCTTACTCAGTATTTTAACGAGAAACAAATAGATGATTGAAAATGAAGTATTTAAGGTTATTATCTAATCAATTATGTGTTTGCATCATTTTTATCGTATATATATGAATTAATACCCATAGACTGAAAATTCACAAAAACGTGGAAAACGGCAAAATATTGCCTAATTCGATGATATTTTGTTTAAGTCACATAAAGAAAAAAGGGATGATAAACGTCAAAATATTGCTAAATTCGATGATTTTTCGTACGAAACAAAAGGCAAGAAAACTTGCTTAAAATGCAATATTATGCGAAATTCTGAGATTTGAAGGCCAAATCACATATCGTGTTACAACAAGAAATAGTATCGAAATATTGGTAAAAATGAATATATTTACGTTATATCAAACTACATGAAAAACGTGAAAAAAGTCAATATTTAACCATATATGAGGATTTTAACTTCAAATCATAGAGCGAGGTTTCGCATTATTTAGATCCAAGAAAAGACATATGACAGTGTTGTTACCAATACAAATGATAAAAATCAATGTGTTTTCATTGGTATTAACTAAAATGTTCCTGATTTTCCGTTTATATTACCGATGGAAGATGTACACGAAAATCGCTCTACTCCGGCTGAAACGTCGATATATGCAATAAAAACAGAACTTCTCCCCTATTTAATATCTTACTCAGTATTTTAACGAGAAACAAATAGTTGATTGAAAATGAAGTATTTAAGGTTATTATCTAATCAATTATGTGTTTGCATAATTTTTATCGTATATATATGAATTAATACCCATAGACTGAAAATTCACAAAAACGTGGAAAACGGCAAAATAATGCCTAATTCGATGATATTTTGTTTAAGTCACATAAAGGAAAAGGGGATGATAAACGTCAAAATATTGCTAAATTCGATGATTTTTCGTACGAAACAAAAGGCAAGAAAACTTGCTTAAAATGCAATATTATGCGAAATTCTGAGATTTGAAGGCCAAATCACATATCGTGATACTACATGAAATAGTATCGAAATATTGGTAAAAATGAATATATTTACGTTATATCAAACTACATGAAAAACGTGAAAAAAAGTCAATATTTAACCATATATGAGGATTTTAACTTCAAATCATAGAGCGAGGTTTCGTATTATTTAGATCCAAGAAAAGACATATGACAGTGTTGTTACCAATACAAATGATAAAAATCAATGTGTTTTCATTGGTATTAACTAAAATGTTCCTGATTTTCCGTTTATATTACCGATGGAAGATGTACACGAAAATCGCTCTATTCCGGCTGAAACGTCGATATATGCAATAAAAACAGAACTTCTCCCCTTTTCAATATCTTACTCAGTATTTTAACGAGAAACAAATAGTTGATTGAAAATGAAGTATTTAAGGTTATTATCGAATCAATTATGTGTTTGCATAATTTTTATCGTATATATATGAATTAATACCCATAGACTGAAAATTCACAAAAACGTGGAAAACGGCAAAATATTGCCTAATTCGATGATATTTTGTTTAAGTCACATAAAGGAAAAGGGGATGATGAACGTCAAAATATTGCTAAATTCGATGATTTTTCGTACGAAACAAAATGCAAGAAAACTTGCTTAAAATTCAATATTATGCAAAATTCTGAGATTTGAAGGCCAAATCACATATCGTGATACTACATGAAATAGTATCGAAATATTGGTAAAAATGAATATATTTACGTAATATCAAACTACATGAAAAACGTGAAAAAGTCAATATTTAACCATATTTGAGGATTTTAACTTCAAATCATAGAGCGAGGTTTCGTATTATTTAGATCCAAGAATAGACATATGACAATGTTGTTTCCAATACAAATTATAAAAATCAATGTGTTTTCATTAGAATTAACCAAAATGTTCTTGATTTTCCGTTTATATTACCGAGGGAAGATATACACGTAAAACCGCTCTAATCCGGCTGAAACGTCGATATATGCAATAAAAACCGAACTTCTCCCCTTTTCATTATCTTACTCAGTATTTTAACGAGAAACAAATATATGATTGAAAATGAAGTATTTAAGGTTATTATCTAATCAATTATGTGTTTGCATCATTTTTATCGTATATATATGAATTAATACCCATAGACTGAAAATTCACAAAAACGTGGAAAACGGCAAAATATTGCCTAATTCGATGATATTTTGTTTAAGTCACATAAAGGAAAAGGGGATGATAAACGTCAAAATATTGCTAAATTCGATGATTTTTCGTACGAAACAAAAGGCAAGAAAACTTGCTTAAAATGCAATATTATGCGAAATTCTGAGATTTGAAGGCCAAATCACATATCGTGATACTACATGAAATAGTATCGAAATATTGGTAAAAATGAATATATTTACGTAATATCAAACTACATGAAAAACGTGAAAAAATTCAATATTTAACCATATATGAGGATTTTAACTTCAAATCATTGAGCGAGGTTTCGCATTATTTAGATCCAAGAAAAGACATATGACAGTGTTGTTACCAATACAAATGATAAAAATCAATGTGTTTTCATTAGAATTAACTAAAATGTTCTTGATTTTCCGTTTATATTACCGAGGGAAGATGTACACGTAAAACCGCTCTAATCCGGCTGAAACGTCGATATATGCAATAAAAACCGAACTTCTCCCCTTTTCATTATCTTACTCAGTATTTTAACGAGAAACAAATAGATGATTGAAAATGAAGTATTTAAGGTTATTATCTAATCAATTATGTGTTTGCATCATTTTTATCGTATATATATGAATTAATACCCATAAACTGAAAATTCACAAAAACGTGGAAAACGGCAAAATATTGCCTAATTCGATGATATTTTGTTTAAGTCACATAAAGAAAAAAGGGATGATAAACGTCAAAATATTGCTAAATTCGATAATTTTTCGTACGAAACAAAAGGCAAGAAAACTTGCTTAAAATGCAATATTATGCGAAATTCTGAGATTTGAAGGCCAAATCACATATCGTGATACAACAAGAAATAGTATCGAAATATTGGTAAAAATGAATATATTTACGTTATATCAAACTACATGAAAAACGTGAAAAAAGTCAATATTTAACCATATATGAGGATTTTAACTTCAAATCATAGAGCGAGGTTTCGCATTATTTAGATCCAAGAAAAGACATATGACAGTGTTGATACCAATACAAATGATAAAAATCAATGTGTTTTCATTGGTATTAACTAAAATGTTCCTGATTTTCCGTTTATATTACCGATGGAAGATGTACACGAAAATCGCTCTATTCCGGCTGAAACGTCGATATATGCAATAAAAACAAAACTTCTCCCCTATTTAATATCTTACTCAGTATTTTAACGAGAAACAAATAGTTGATTGAAAATGAAGTATTTAAGGTTATTATCTAATCAATTATGTGTTTGCATAATTTTTATCGTATATATATGAATTAATACCCATAGACTGAAAATTCACAAAAACGTGGAAAACGGCAAAATATTGCCTAATTCGATGATATTTTGTTTAAGTCACATAAAGGAAAAGGGGATGATAAACGTCAAAATATTGCTAAATTCGATGATTTTTCGTACGAAACAAAAGGCAAGAAAACTTGCTTAAAATGCAATATTATGCGAAATTCTGAGATTTGAAGGCCAAATCACATATCGTGATACTACATGAAATAGTATCGAAATATTGGTAAAAATGAATATATTTACGTTATATCAAACTACATGAAAAACGTGAAAAAAAGTCAATATTTAACCATATATGAGGATTTTAACTTCAAATCATAGAGCGAGGTTTCGTATTATTTAGATCCAAGAAAAGACATATGACAGTGTTGTTACCAATACAAATGATAAAAATCAATGTGTTTTCATTGGTATTAACTAAAATGTTCCTGATTTTCCGTTTATATTACCGATGGAAGATGTACACGAAAATCGCTCTATTCCGGCTGAAACGTCGATATATGCAATAAAAACAGAACTTCTCCCCTTTTCAATATCTTACTCAGTATTTTAACAAGAAACAAATAGTTGATTGAAAATGAAGTATTTAAGGTTATTATCGAATCAATTATGTGTTTGCATAATTTTTATCGTATATATTTGAATTAATACCCATAGACTGAAAATTCACAAAAACGTGGAAAACGGCAAAATATTGCCTAATTCGATGATATTTTGTTTAAGTCACAGTCAGTCACAGTCAAGTCACAGTCATTAAGTCACATAAAGGAAAAGGGGATGATGAACGTCAAAATATTGCTAAATTCGATGATTTTTCGTACGAAACAAAATGCAAGAAAACTTGCTTAAAATTCAATATTATGCAAAATTCTGAGATTTGAAGGCCAAATCACATATCGTGATACTACATGAAATAGTATCGAAATATTGGTAAAAATGAATATATTTACGTAATATCAAACTACATGAAAAACGTGAAAAAGTCAATATTTAACCATATTTGAGGATTTTAACTTCAAATCATAGAGCGAGGTTTCGTATTATTTAGATCCAAGAATAGACATATGACAATGTTGTTTCCAATACAAATTATAAAAATCAATGTGTTTTCATTAGAATTAACCAAAATGTTCTTGATTTTCCGTTTATATTACCGAGGGAAGATATACACGTAAAACCGCTCTAATCCGGCTGAAACGTCGATATATGCAATAAAAACCGAACTTCTCCCCTTTTCATTATCTTACTCAGTATTTTAACGAGAAACAAATAGATGATTGAAAATGAAGTATTTAAGGTTATTATCTAATCAATTATGTGTTTGCATCATTTTTATCGTATATATATGAATTAATACCCATAGACTGAAAATTCACAAAAACGTGGAAAACGGCAAAATATTGCCTAATTCGATGATATTTTGTTTAAGTCACATAAAGAAAAAAGGGATGATAAACGTCAAAATATTGCTAAATTCGATGATTTTTCGTACGAAACAAAAGGCAAGAAAACTTGCTTAAAATGCAATATTATGCGAAATTCTGAGATTTGAAGGCCAAATCACATATCGTGTTACAACAAGAAATAGTATCGAAATATTGGTAAAAATGAATATATTTACGTTATATCAAACTACATGAAAAACGTGAAAAAAGTCAATATTTAACCATATATGAGGATTTTAACTTCAAATCATAGAGCGAGGTTTCGCATTATTTAGATCCAAGAAAAGACATATGACAGTGTTGTTACCAATACAAATGATAAAAATCAATGTGTTTTCATTGGTATTAACTAAAATGTTCCTGATTTTCCGTTTATATTACCGATGGAAGATGTACACGAAAATCGCTCTACTCCGGCTGAAACGTCGATATATGCAATAAAAACAGAACTTCTCCCCTATTTAATATCTTACTCAGTATTTTAACGAGAAACAAATAGTTGATTGAAAATGAAGTATTTAAGGTTATTATCTAATCAATTATGTGTTTGCATAATTTTTATCGTATATATATGAATTAATACCCATAGACTGAAAATTCACAAAAACGTGGAAAACGGCAAAATAATGCCTAATTCGATGATATTTTGTTTAAGTCACATAAAGGAAAAGGGGATGATAAACGTCAAAATATTGCTAAATTCGATGATTTTTCGTACGAAACAAAAGGCAAGAAAACTTGCTTAAAATGCAATATTATGCGAAATTCTGAGATTTGAAGGCCAAATCACATATCGTGATACTACATGAAATAGTATCGAAATATTGGTAAAAATGAATATATTTACGTTATATCAAACTACATGAAAAACGTGAAAAAAAGTCAATATTTAACCATATATGAGGATTTTAACTTCAAATCATAGAGCGAGGTTTCGTATTATTTAGATCCAAGAAAAGACATATGACAGTGTTGTTACCAATACAAATGATAAAAATCAATGTGTTTTCATTGGTATTAACTAAAATGTTCCTGATTTTCCGTTTATATTACCGATGGAAGATGTACACGAAAATCGCTCTATTCCGGCTGAAACGTCGATATATGCAATAAAAACAGAACTTCTCCCCTTTTCAATATCTTACTCAGTATTTTAACGAGAAACAAATAGTTGATTGAAAATGAAGTATTTAAGGTTATTATCGAATCAATTATGTGTTTGCATAATTTTTATCGTATATATATGAATTAATACCCATAGACTGAAAATTCACAAAAACGTGGAAAACGGCAAAATATTGCCTAATTCGATGATATTTTGTTTAAGTCACATAAAGGAAAAGGGGATGATGAACGTCAAAATATTGCTAAATTCGATGATTTTTCGTACGAAACAAAATGCAAGAAAACTTGCTTAAAATTCAATATTATGCAAAATTCTGAGATTTGAAGGCCAAATCACATATCGTGATACTACATGAAATAGTATCGAAATATTGGTAAAAATGAATATATTTACGTAATATCAAACTACATGAAAAACGTGAAAAAGTCAATATTTAACCATATTTGAGGATTTTAACTTCAAATCATAGAGCGAGGTTTCGTATTATTTAGATCCAAGAATAGACATATGACAATGTTGTTTCCAATACAAATTATAAAAATCAATGTGTTTTCATTAGAATTAACCAAAATGTTCTTGATTTTCCGTTTATATTACCGAGGGAAGATATACACGTAAAACCGCTCTAATCCGGCTGAAACGTCGATATATGCAATAAAAACCGAACTTCTCCCCTTTTCATTATCTTACTCAGTATTTTAACGAGAAACAAATATATGATTGAAAATGAAGTATTTAAGGTTATTATCTAATCAATTATGTGTTTGCATCATTTTTATCGTATATATATGAATTAATACCCATAGACTGAAAATTCACAAAAACGTGGAAAACGGCAAAATATTGCCTAATTCGATGATATTTTGTTTAAGTCACATAAAGGAAAAGGGGATGATAAACGTCAAAATATTGCTAAATTCGATGATTTTTCGTACGAAACAAAAGGCAAGAAAACTTGCTTAAAATGCAATATTATGCGAAATTCTGAGATTTGAAGGCCAAATCACATATCGTGATACTACATGAAATAGTATCGAAATATTGGTAAAAATGAATATATTTACGTTATATCAAACTACATGAAAAACGTGAAAAAAAGTCAATATTTAACCATATATGAGGATTTTAACTTCAAATCATAGAGCGAGGTTTCGTATTATTTAGATCCAAGAAAAGACATATGACAGTGTTGTTACCAATACAAATGATAAAAATCAATGTGTTTTCATTGGTATTAACTAAAATGTTCCTGATTTTCCGTTTATATTACCGATGGAAGATGTACACGAAAATCGCTCTATTCCGGCTGAAACGTCGATATATGCAATAAAAACAGAACTTCTCCCCTTTTCAATATCTTACTCAGTATTTTAACGAGAAACAAATAGTTGATTGAAAATGAAGTATTTAAGGTTATTATCGAATCAATTATGTGTTTGCATAATTTTTATCGTATATATATGAATTAATACCCATAGACTGAAAATTCACAAAAACGTGGAAAACGGCAAAATATTGCCTAATTCGATGATATTTTGTTTAAGTCACATAAAGGAAAAGGGGATGATGAACGTCAAAATATTGCTAAATTCGATGATTTTTCGTACGAAACAAAATGCAAGAAAACTTGCTTAAAATTCAATATTATGCAAAATTCTGAGATTTGAAGGCCAAATCACATATCGTGATACTACATGAAATAGTATCGAAATATTGGTAAAAATGAATATATTTACGTAATATCAAACTACATGAAAAACGTGAAAAAGTCAATATTTAACCATATTTGAGGATTTTAACTTCAAATCATAGAGCGAGGTTTCGTATTATTTAGATCCAAGAATAGACATATGACAATGTTGTTTCCAATACAAATTATAAAAATCAATGTGTTTTCATTAGAATTAACCAAAATGTTCTTGATTTTCCGTTTATATTACCGAGGGAAGATATACACGTAAAACCGCTCTAATCCGGCTGAAACGTCGATATATGCAATAAAAACCGAACTTCTCCCCTTTTCATTATCTTACTCAGTATTTTAACGAGAAACAAATATATGATTGAAAATGAAGTATTTAAGGTTATTATCTAATCAATTATGTGTTTGCATCATTTTTATCGTATATATATGAATTAATACCCATAGACTGAAAATTCACAAAAACGTGGAAAACGGCAAAATATTGCCTAATTCGATGATATTTTGTTTAAGTCACATAAAGGAAAAGGGGATGATAAACGTCAAAATATTGCTAAATTCGATGATTTTTCGTACGAAACAAAAGGCAAGAAAACTTGCTTAAAATGCAATATTATGCGAAATTCTGAGATTTGAAGGCCAAATCACATATCGTGATACTACATGAAATAGTATCGAAATATTGGTAAAAATGAATATATTTACGTAATATCAAACTACATGAAAAACGTGAAAAAATTCAATATTTAACCATATATGAGGATTTTAACTTCAAATCATTGAGCGAGGTTTCGCATTATTTAGATCCAAGAAAAGACATATGACAGTGTTGTTACCAATACAAATGATAAAAATCAATGTGTTTTCATTAGAATTAACTAAAATGTTCTTGATTTTCCGTTTATATTACCGAGGGAAGATGTACACGTAAAACCGCTCTAATCCGGCTGAAACGTCGATATATGCAATAAAAACCGAACTTCTCCCCTTTTCATTATCTTACTCAGTATTTTAACGAGAAACAAATAGATGATTGAAAATGAAGTATTTAAGGTTATTATCTAATCAATTATGTGTTTGCATCATTTTTATCGTATATATATGAATTAATACCCATAAACTGAAAATTCACAAAAACGTGGAAAACGGCAAAATATTGCCTAATTCGATGATATTTTGTTTAAGTCACATAAAGAAAAAAGGGATGATAAACGTCAAAATATTGCTAAATTCGATAATTTTTCGTACGAAACAAAAGGCAAGAAAACTTGCTTAAAATGCAATATTATGCGAAATTCTGAGATTTGAAGGCCAAATCACATATCGTGATACAACAAGAAATAGTATCGAAATATTGGTAAAAATGAATATATTTACGTTATATCAAACTACATGAAAAACGTGAAAAAAGTCAATATTTAACCATATATGAGGATTTTAACTTCAAATCATAGAGCGAGGTTTCGCATTATTTAGATCCAAGAAAAGACATATGACAGTGTTGATACCAATACAAATGATAAAAATCAATGTGTTTTCATTGGTATTAACTAAAATGTTCCTGATTTTCCGTTTATATTACCGATGGAAGATGTACACGAAAATCGCTCTATTCCGGCTGAAACGTCGATATATGCAATAAAAACAAAACTTCTCCCCTATTTAATATCTTACTCAGTATTTTAACGAGAAACAAATAGTTGATTGAAAATGAAGTATTTAAGGTTATTATCTAATCAATTATGTGTTTGCATAATTTTTATCGTATATATATGAATTAATACCCATAGACTGAAAATTCACAAAAACGTGGAAAACGGCAAAATATTGCCTAATTCGATGATATTTTGTTTAAGTCACATAAAGGAAAAGGGGATGATAAACGTCAAAATATTGCTAAATTCGATGATTTTTCGTACGAAACAAAAGGCAAGAAAACTTGCTTAAAATGCAATATTATGCGAAATTCTGAGATTTGAAGGCCAAATCACATATCGTGATACTACATGAAATAGTATCGAAATATTGGTAAAAATGAATATATTTACGTTATATCAAACTACATGAAAAACGTGAAAAAAAGTCAATATTTAACCATATATGAGGATTTTAACTTCAAATCATAGAGCGAGGTTTCGTATTATTTAGATCCAAGAAAAGACATATGACAGTGTTGTTACCAATACAAATGATAAAAATCAATGTGTTTTCATTGGTATTAACTAAAATGTTCCTGATTTTCCGTTTATATTACCGATGGAAGATGTACACGAAAATCGCTCTATTCCGGCTGAAACGTCGATATATGCAATAAAAACAGAACTTCTCCCCTTTTCAATATCTTACTCAGTATTTTAACAAGAAACAAATAGTTGATTGAAAATGAAGTATTTAAGGTTATTATCGAATCAATTATGTGTTTGCATAATTTTTATCGTATATATTTGAATTAATACCCATAGACTGAAAATTCACAAAAACGTGGAAAACGGCAAAATATTGCCTAATTCGATGATATTTTGTTTAAGTCACAGTCAGTCACAGTCAAGTCACAGTCATTAAGTCACATAAAGGAAAAGGGGATGATGAACGTCAAAATATTGCTAAATTCGATGATTTTTCGTACGAAACAAAATGCAAGAAAACTTGCTTAAAATTCAATATTATGCAAAATTCTGAGATTTGAAGGCCAAATCACATATCGTGATACTACATGAAATAGTATCGAAATATTGGTAAAAATGAATATATTTACGTAATATCAAACTACATGAAAAACGTGAAAAAGTCAATATTTAACCATATTTGAGGATTTTAACTTCAAATCATAGAGCGAGGTTTCGTATTATTTAGATCCAAGAATAGACATATGACAATGTTGTTTCCAATACAAATTATAAAAATCAATGTGTTTTCATTAGAATTAACCAAAATGTTCTTGATTTTCCGTTTATATTACCGAGGGAAGATATACACGTAAAACCGCTCTAATCCGGCTGAAACGTCGATATATGCAATAAAAACCGAACTTCTCCCCTTTTCATTATCTTACTCAGTATTTTAACGAGAAACAAATAGATGATTGAAAATGAAGTATTTAAGGTTATTATCTAATCAATTATGTGTTTGCATCATTTTTATCGTATATATATGAATTAATACCCATAGACTGAAAATTCACAAAAACGTGGAAAACGGCAAAATATTGCCTAATTCGATGATATTTTGTTTAAGTCACATAAAGAAAAAAGGGATGATAAACGTCAAAATATTGCTAAATTCGATGATTTTTCGTACGAAACAAAAGGCAAGAAAACTTGCTTAAAATGCAATATTATGCGAAATTCTGAGATTTGAAGGCCAAATCACATATCGTGTTACAACAAGAAATAGTATCGAAATATTGGTAAAAATGAATATATTTACGTTATATCAAACTACATGAAAAACGTGAAAAAAGTCAATATTTAACCATATATGAGGATTTTAACTTCAAATCATAGAGCGAGGTTTCGCATTATTTAGATCCAAGAAAAGACATATGACAGTGTTGTTACCAATACAAATGATAAAAATCAATGTGTTTTCATTGGTATTAACTAAAATGTTCCTGATTTTCCGTTTATATTACCGATGGAAGATGTACACGAAAATCGCTCTACTCCGGCTGAAACGTCGATATATGCAATAAAAACAGAACTTCTCCCCTATTTAATATCTTACTCAGTATTTTAACGAGAAACAAATAGTTGATTGAAAATGAAGTATTTAAGGTTATTATCTAATCAATTATGTGTTTGCATAATTTTTATCGTATATATATGAATTAATACCCATAGACTGAAAATTCACAAAAACGTGGAAAACGGCAAAATAATGCCTAATTCGATGATATTTTGTTTAAGTCACATAAAGGAAAAGGGGATGATAAACGTCAAAATATTGCTAAATTCGATGATTTTTCGTACGAAACAAAAGGCAAGAAAACTTGCTTAAAATGCAATATTATGCGAAATTCTGAGATTTGAAGGCCAAATCACATATCGTGATACTACATGAAATAGTATCGAAATATTGGTAAAAATGAATATATTTACGTTATATCAAACTACATGAAAAACGTGAAAAAAGTCAATATTTAACCATATATGAGGATTTTAACTTCAAATCATAGAGCGAGGTTTCGTATTATTTAGATCCAAGAAAAGACATAAGACAGTGTTGTTACCAATACAAATGATAAAAATCAACGTGTTTTCATTGGTATTAACTAAAATGTTCCTGATTTTCCGTTTATATTACCGATGGAAGATGTACACGAAAATCGCTCTATTCCGGCTGAAACGTCGATATATGCAATAAAAACAGAACTTCTCCCCTTTTCAATATCTTACTCAGTATTTTAACGAGAAACAAATAGTTGATTGAAAATGAAGTATTTAAGGTTATTATCGAATCAATTATGTGTTTGCATAATTTTTATCGTATATATATGAATTAATACCCATAGACTGAAAATTCACAAAAACGTGGAAAACGGCAAAATATTGCCTAATTCGATGATATTTTGTTTAAGTCACATAAAGGAAAAGGGGATGATGAACGTCAAAATATTGCTAAATTCGATGATTTTTCGTACGAAACAAAATGCAAGAAAACTTGCTTAAAATTCAATATTATGCAAAATTCTGAGATTTGAAGGCCAAATCACATATCGTGATACTACATGAAATAGAATCGAAATATTGGTAAAAATGAATATATTTACGTAGTATCAAACTACATGAAAAACGTGAAAAAAGTCACTATTTAACCATATTTGAGGATTTTAACTTCAAATCATAGAGCGAGATTTCGTATTATTTAGATCCAAGAAAAGACATATGACAATGTTGTTTCCAATACAAAAATTTAAAAATCAATGTGTTTTCATTAGAATTAACTAAAATGTTCCTGATTTTCCGTTTATATTACCGAGGGAAGATGTACACGTAAAACCGCTCTAATCCGGCTGAAACGTCGATATATGCAATAAAAACCGAACTTCTCCCCTTTTCATTATCTTACTCAGTATTTTAACTAGAAACAAATAGATGATTGAAAATGAAGTATTTAAGGTTATTATCTAATCAATTATGTGTTTGCATCATTTTTATCGTATATATATGAATTAATACCCATAGACTGAAAATTCACAAAAACGTGGAAAACGGCAAAATATTGCCTAATTCGATGATATTTTGTTTAAGTCACATAAAGGAAAAGGGGATGATAAACGTCAAAATATAGCTAAATTCGATGATTTTTCGTACGAAACAAAAGGCAAGAAAACTTGCTTAAAATATTATGCGAAATTCTGAGATTTGAAGGCCAAATCACATATCGTGATACTACATGAAATAGTATCGAAATATTGGTAAAAATGAATATATTTACGTTATATCAAACTACATGAAAAAACGTGAAAAAAGTCAATATTTAACCATATATGAGGATTTTAACTTCAAATCATAGAGCGAGGTTTCATATTATTTAGATCCAAGAAAAGACATATGACAGTGTTGTTACCAATACAAATGATAAAAATCAATGTGTTTTCATTGGTATTAACTAAAATGTTCCTGATTTTCCGTTTATATTTCCGATGGAAGATGTACACGAAAATCGCTCTATTCCGGCTGAAACGTCGATATATGCAATAAAAACAGAACTTCTCCCCTTTTCATTATCTTACTCAGTATTTTAACGAGAAACAAATAGATGATTGAAAATGAAGTATTTAAGGTTATTATCTAATCAATTATGTGTTTGCATCATTTTTATCGTATATATATGAATTAATACCCATAGACTGAAAATTCACATAAACGTGGAAAACGGCAAAATATTGCCTAATTCGATGATATTTTGTTTAAGTCACATAAAGGAAAAGTGGATGATAAACGTCAAAATATTGCTAAATTCGATGATTTTTCGTACGAAACAAAAGGCAAGAAAACTTGCTTAAAATGCAATATTATGCGAAATTCTGAGATTTGAAGACCAAATCACATATCGTGATACTACATGAAATAGTATCGAAATATTGGTAAAAATGAATATATTTACGTTATATCAAACTACATGAAAAACGTGAAAAAAGTCAATATTTAACCATATATGAGGATTTTAACTTCAAATCATAGAGCGAGGTTTCGTATTATTTAGATCCAAGAAAAGACATAAGACAGTGTTGTTACCAATACAAATGATAAAAATCAACGTGTTTTCATTGGTATTAACTAAAATGTTCCTGATTTTCCGTTTATATTACCGATGGAAGATGTACACGAAAATCGCTCTATTCCGGCTGAAACGTCGATATATGCAATAAAAACAGAACTTCTCCCCTTTTCAATATCTTACTCAGTATTTTAACGAGAAACAAATAGTTGATTGAAAATGAAGTATTTAAGGTTATTTTCGAATCAATTATGTGTTTGCATAATTTTTATCGTATATATATGAATTAATACCCATAGACTGAAAATTCACAAAAACGTGGAAAACGGCAAAATATTGCCTAATTCGATGATATTTTGTTTAAGTCACATAAAGGAAAAGGGGATGATGAACGTCAAAATATTGCTAAATTCGATGATTTTTCGTACGAAACAAAATGCAAGAAAACTTGCTTAAAATTCAATATTATGCAAAATTCTGAGATTTGAAGGCCAAATCACATATCGTGATACTACATGAAATAGAATCGAAATATTGGTAAAAATGAATATATTTACGTAGTATCAAACTACATGAAAAACGTGAAAAAAGTCACTATTTAACCATATTTGAGGATTTTAACTTCAAATCATAGAGCGAGGTTTCGTATTATTTAGATCCAAGAAAAGACATATGACAATGTTGTTTCCAATACAAAAATTTAAAAATCAATGTGTTTTCATTAGAATTAACTAAAATGTTCCTGATTTTCCGTTTATATTACCGAGGGAAGATGTACACGTAAAACCGCTCTAATCCGGCTGAAACGTCGATATATGCAATAAAAACCGAACTTCTCCCCTTTTCATTATCTTACTCAGTATTTTAACGAGAAACAAATAGATGATTGAAAATGAAGTATTTAAGGTTATTATCTAATCAATTATGTGTTTGCATCATTTTTATCGTATATATATGAATTAATACCCATAGACTGAAAATTCACAAAAACGTGGAAAACGGCAAAATATTGCCTAATTCGATGATATTTTGTTTAAGTCACATAAAGGAAAAGGGGATGATAAACGTCAAAATATAGCTAAATTCGATGATTTTTCGTACGAAACAAAAGGCAAGAAAACTTGCTTAAAATATTATGCGAAATTCTGAGATTTGAAGGCCAAATCACATATCGTGATACTACATGAAATAGTATCGAAATATTGGTAAAAATGAATATATTTACGTTATATCAAACTACATGAAAAAACGTGAAAAAAGTCAATATTTAACCATATATGAGGATTTTAACTTCAAATCATAGAGCGAGGTTTCATATTATTTAGATCCAAGAAAAGACATATGACAGTGTTGTTACCAATACAAATGATAAAAATCAATGTGTTTTCATTGGTATTAACTAAAATGTTCCTGATTTTCCGTTTATATTTCCGATGGAAGATGTACACGAAAATCGCTCTATTCCGGCTGAAACGTCGATATATGCAATAAAAACAGAACTTCTCCCCTTTTCATTATCTTACTCAGTATTTTAACGAGAAACAAATAGATGATTGAAAATGAAGTATTTAAGGTTATTATCTAATCAATTATGTGTTTGCATCATTTTTATCGTATATATATGAATTAATACCCATAGACTGAAAATTCACAAAAACGTGGAAAACGGCAAAATATTGCCAAATTCGATGATATTTTGTTTAAGTCACATAAAGAAAAAAGGGATGATAAACGTCAAAATATATCTAAATTCGATGATTTTTCGTACGAAACAAAAGGCAAGAAAACTTGCTTAAAATGCAATATTATGCGAAATTCTGAGATTTGAAGGCCAAATCACATATCGTGATACAACAAGAAATAGTATCGAAATATTGGTAAAAATGAATATATTTACGTTATATCAAACTACATGAAAAACGTGAAAAAAGTCAATATTTAACCATATATGAGGATTTTAACTTCAAATCATAGAGCGAGGTTTCGCATTATTTAGATCCAAGAAAAGACATATGACAGTGTTGTTACCAATACAAATGATAAAAATCAATGTGTTTTCATTGGTATTAACTAAAATGTTCCTGATTTTCCGTTTATATTACCGATGGAAGATGTACACGAAAATCGCTCTATTCCGGCTGAAACGTCGATATATGCAATAAAAACAGAACTTCTCCCCTTTTCAATATCTTACTCAGTATTTTAACGAGAAACAAATAGTTGATTGAAAATGAAGTATTTAAGGTTATTATCTAATCAATTATGTGTTTGCATCATTTTTATCGTATATATATGAATTAATACCCATAGACTGAAAATTCACAAAAACGTGGAAAACGGCAAAATATTGCCTAATTCGATGATATTTTGTTTAGGTCACATAAAGGAAAAGGGGATGATAAACGTCAAAATATTGCTAAATTCGATGATTTTTCGTACGAAACAAAAGGCAAGAAAACTTGCTTAAAAATGCAATATTATGCGAAATTCTGAGATTTGAAGGCCAAATCACATATCGTGATACTACATGAAATAGTATCGAAATATTGGTAAAAATGAATATATTTACGTAATATCAAACTACATGAAAAACGTGAAAAAAGTCAATATTTAACCATATTTGAGGATTTTAACTTCAAATCATAGAGCGAGGTTTCGTATTATTTAGATCCAAGAATAGACATATGACAATGTTGTTTCCAATACAAATTATAAAAATCAATGTGTTTTCATTAGAATTAACTAAAATGTTCTTGATTTTCCGTTTATATTACCGATGGAAGATGTACACGAAAATCGCTCTATTCCGGCTGAAACGTCGATATATGCAATAAAAACAGAACTTCTCCCCTATTTAATATCTTACTCAGTATTTTAACGAGAAACAAATAGATGATTGAAAATGAAGTATTTAAGGTTATTATCTAATCAATTATGTGTTTGCATCATTTTTATCGTATATATATGAATTAATACCCATAGACTGAAAATTCACATAAACGTGGAAAACGGCAAAATATTGCCTAATTCGATGATATTTTGTTTAAGTCACATAAAGGAAAAGGGGATGATAAACGTCAAAATATTGCTAAATTCGATGATTTTTCGTACGAAACAAAAGGCAAGAAAACTTGTTTAAAATGCAATATTATGCGAAATTCTGAGATTTGAAGGCCAAATCATATATCGTGATACTACATGAAATAGTATCGAAATATTGGTAAAAATGAATATATTTACGTTATATCAAACTACATGAAAAACGTGAAAAAAGTCAATATTTAACCTTATATGAGGATTTTAACTTCAAATCATAGAGCGAGGTTACGTATTATTTAGATCCAAGAAAAGACATATGGCAGTGTGGTTACCAATACAAATGATAAAAATCAATGTGTTTTCATTGGTATTAACTAAAATGTTCCTGATTTTCCGTTTATATTACCGATGGAAGATGTACACGAAAATCGCTCTATTCCGGCTGAAACGTCGATATATGCAATAAAAACAGAACTTCTCCCCTTTTCAATATCTTACTCAGTATTTTAACGAGAAACAAATAGTTGATTGAAAATGAAGTATTTAAGGTTATTATCTAATCAATTATGTGTTTGCATCATTTTTATCGTATATATATGAATTAATACCCATAGACTGAAAATTCACAAAAACGTGGAAAACGGCAAAATATTGCCTAATTCGATGATATTTTGTTTAAGTCACATAAAGGAAAAGGGGATGATAAACGTCAAAATATAGCTAAATTCGATGATTTTTCGTACGAAACAAAAGGCAAGAAAACTTGCTTAAAATATTATGCGAAATTCTGAGATTTGAAGGCCAAATCACATATCGTGATACTACATGAAATAGTATCGAAATATTGGTAAAAATGAATATATTTACGTTATATCAAACTACATGAAAAAACGTGAAAAAAGTCAATATTTAACCATATATGAGGATTTTAACTTCAAATCATAGAGCGAGGTTTCATATTATTTAGATCCAAGAAAAGACATATGACAGTGTTGTTACCAATACAAATGATAAAAATCAATGTGTTTTCATTGGTATTAACTAAAATGTTCCTGATTTTCCGTTTATATTTCCGATGGAAGATGTACACGAAAATCGCTCTATTCCGGCTGAAACGTCGATATATGCAATAAAAACAGAACTTCTCCCCTTTTCATTATCTTACTCAGTATTTTAACGAGAAACAAATAGATGATTGAAAATGAAGTATTTAAGGTTATTATCTAATCAATTATGTGTTTGCATCATTTTTATCGTATATATATGAATTAATACCCATAGACTGAAAATTCACAAAAACGTGGAAAACGGCAAAATATTGCCAAATTCGATGATATTTTGTTTAAGTCACATAAAGAAAAAAGGGATGATAAACGTCAAAATATATCTAAATTCGATGATTTTTCGTACGAAACAAAAGGCAAGAAAACTTGCTTAAAATGCAATATTATGCGAAATTCTGAGATTTGAAGGCCAAATCACATATCGTGATACAACAAGAAATAGTATCGAAATATTGGTAAAAATGAATATATTTACGTTATATCAAACTACATGAAAAACGTGAAAAAAGTCAATATTTAACCATATATGAGGATTTTAACTTCAAATCATAGAGCGAGGTTTCGCATTATTTAGATCCAAGAAAAGACATATGACAGTGTTGTTACCAATACAAATGATAAAAATCAATGTGTTTTCATTGGTATTAACTAAAATGTTCCTGATTTTCCGTTTATATTACCGATGGAAGATGTACACGAAAATCGCTCTATTCCGGCTGAAACGTCGATATATGCAATAAAAACAGAACTTCTCCCCTTTTCAATATCTTACTCAGTATTTTAACGAGAAACATATAGTTGATTGAAAATGAAGTATTTAAGGTTATTATCTAATCAATTATGTGTTTGCATCATTTTTATCGTATATATATGAATTAATACCCATAGACTGAAAATTCACAAAAACGTGGAAAACGGCAAAATATTGCCTAATTCGATGATATTTTGTTTAGGTCACATAAAGGAAAAGGGGATGATAAACGTCAAAATATTGCTAAATTCGATGATTTTTCGTACGAAACAAAAGGCAAGAAAACTTGCTTAAAAATGCAATATTATGCGAAATTCTGAGATTTGAAGGCCAAATCACATATCGTGATACTACATGAAATAGTATCGAAATATTGGTGAAAATGAATATATTTACGTAATATCAAACTACATGAAAAACGTGAAAAAAGTCAATATTTAACCATATTTGAGGATTTTAACTTCAAATCATAGAGCGAGGTTACGTATTATTTAGATCCAAGAATAGACATATGACAGTGTGGTTACCAATACAAATGATAAAAATCAATGTGTTTTCATTGGTATTAACTAAAATGTTCCTGATTTTCCGTTTATATTACCGATGGAAGATGTACACGAAAATCGCTCTATTCCGGCTGAAACGTCGATATATGCAATAAAAACAGAACTTCTCCCCTTTTCAATATCTTACTCAGTATTTTAACGAGAAACAAATAGTTGATTGAAAATGAAGTATTTAAGGTTATTATCTAATCAATTATGTGTTTGCATCATTTTTATCGTATATATATGAATTAATACCCATAGACTGAAAATTCACAAAAACGTGGAAAACGGCAAAATATTGCCTAATTCGATGATATTTTGTTTAGGTCACATAAAGGAAAAGGGGATGATAAACGTCAAAATATTGCTAAATTCGATGATTTTTCGTACGAAACAAAAGGCAAGAAAACTTGCTTAAAAATGCAATATTATGCGAAATTCTGAGATTTGAAGGCCAAATCACATATCGTGATACTACATGAAATAGTATCGAAATATTGGTAAAAATGAATATATTTACGTTATATCAAACTACATGAAAAACGTGAAAAAAGTCAATATTTAACCTTATATGAGGATTTTAACTTCAAATCATAGAGCGAAGTTACGTATTATTTAGATCCAAGAAAAGACATATGACAGTGTGGTTACCAATACAAATGATAAAAATCAATGTGTTTTCATTGGTATTAACTAAAATGTTCCTGATTTTCCGTTTATATTACCGATGGAAGATGTACACGAAAATCGCTCTATTCCGGCTGAAACGTCGATATATGCAATAAAAACAGAACTTCTCCCCTTTTCAATATCTTACTCAGTATTTTAACGAGAAACAAATAGTTGATTGAAAATGAAGTATTTAAGGTTATTATCTAATCAATTATGTGTTTGCATAATTTTTATCGTATATATATGAATTAATACCCATAGACTGAAAATTCACAAAAACGTGGAAAACGGCTAAATATTGCCTAATTCGATGATATTTTGTTTAAGTCACATAAAGGAAAAGGGGATGATAAACGTCAAAATATTGCTAAATTCGATGATTTTTCGTACGAAACAAAAGGCAAGAAAACTTGCTTAAAATGCAATATTATGCGAAATTCTGAGATTTGAAGGCCAAATCACATATCGTGATACTACATGAAATAGTATCGAAATATTGGTAAAAATGAATATATTTACGTAATATCAAACTACATGAAAAACGTGAAAAAAGTCAATATTTAACCATATTTGAGGATTTTAACTTCAAATCATAGAGCGAGGTTTCGTATTATTTAGATCCAAGAAAAGACATATGACAATGTTGTTTCCAATACAAAAATTTAAAAATCAATGTGTTTTCATTAGAATTAACTAAAATGTTCCTGATTTTCCGTTTATATTACCGAGGGAAGATGTACACGTAAAACCGCTCTAATCCGGCTGAAACGTCGATATATGCAATAAAAACCGAACTTCTCCCCTTTTCATTATCTTACTCAGTATTTTAACGAGAAACAAATAGATGATTGAAAATGAAGTATTTAAGGTTATTATCTAATCAATTATGTGTTTGCATCATTTTTATCGTATATATATGAATTAATACCCATAGACTGAAAATTCACAAAAACGTGGAAAACGGCAAAATATTGCCTAATTCGATGATATTTTGTTTAAGTCACATAAAGGAAAAGGGGATGATAAACGTCAAAATATAGCTAAATTCGATGATTTTTCGTACGAAACAAAAGGCAAGAAAACTTGCTTAAAATATTATGCGAAATTCTGAGATTTGAAGGCCAAATCACATATCGTGATACTACATGAAATAGTATCGAGATATTGGTAAAAATGAATATATTTACGTTATATCAAACTACATGAAAAAACGTGAAAAAAGTCAATATTTAACCATATATGAGGATTTTAACTTCAAATCATAGAGCGAGGTTTCATATTATTTAGATCCAAGAAAAGACATATGACAGTGTTGTTACCAATACAAATGATAAAAATCAATGTGTTTTCATTGGTATTAACTAAAATGTTCCTGATTTTCCGTTTATATTTCCGATGGAAGATGTACACGAAAATCGCTCTATTCCGGCTGAAACGTCGATATATGCAATAAAAACAGAACTTCTCCCCTTTTCATTATCTTACTCAGTATTTTAACGAGAAACAAATAGATGATTGAAAATGAAGTATTTAAGGTTATTATCTAATCAATTATGTGTTTGCATCATTTTTATCGTATATATATGAATTAATACCCATAGACTGAAAATTCACAAAAACGTGGAAAACGGCAAAATATTGCCAAATTCGATGATATTTTGTTTAAGTCACATAAAGAAAAAAGGGATGATAAACGTCAAAATATATCTAAATTCGATGATTTTTCGTACGAAACAAAAGGCAAGAAAACTTGCTTAAAATGCAATATTATGCGAAATTCTGAGATTTGAAGGCCAAATCACATATCGTGATACAACAAGAAATAGTATCGAAATATTGGTAAAAATGAATATATTTACGTTATATCAAACTACATGAAAAACGTGAAAAAAGTCAATATTTAACCATATATGAGGATTTTAACTTCAAATCATAGAGCGAGGTTTCGCATTATTTAGATCCAAGAAAAGACATATGACAGTGTTGTTACCAATACAAATGATAAAAATCAATATGTTTTCATTGGTATTAACTAAAATGTTCCTGATTTTCCGTTTATATTACCGATGGAAGATGTACACGAAAATCGCTCTATTCCGGCTGAAACGTCGATATATGCAATAAAAACAGAACTTCTCCCCTTTTCAATATCTTACTCAGTATTTTAACGAGAAACAAATAGTTGATTGAAAATGAAGTATTTAAGGTTATTATCTAATCAATTATGTGTTTGCATCATTTTTATCGTATATATATGAATTAATACCCATAGACTGAAAATTCACAAAAACGTGGAAAACGGCAAAATATTGCCTAATTCGATGATATTTTGTTTAGGTCACATAAAGGAAAAGGGGATGATAAACGTCAAAATATTGCTAAATTCGATGATTTTTCGTACGAAACAAAAGGCAAGAAAACTTGCTTAAAAATGCAATATTATGCGAAATTCTGAGATTTGAAGGCCAAATCACATATCGTGATACTACATGAAATAGTATCGAAATATTGGTAAAAATGAATATATTTACGTAATATCAAACTACATGAAAAACGTGAAAAAAGTCAATATTTAACCATATTTGAGGATTTTAACTTCAAATCATAGAGCGAGGTTTCGTATTATTTAGATCCAAGAATAGACATATGACAATGTTGTTTCCAATACAAATTATAAAAATCAATGTGTTTTCATTAGAATTAACTAAAATGTTCTTGATTTTCCGTTTATATTACCGATGGAAGATGTACACGAAAATCGCTCTATTCCGGCTGAAACGTCGATATATGCAATAAAAACAGAACTTCTCCCCTATTTAATATCTTACTCAGTATTTTAACGAGAAACAAATAGATGATTGAAAATGAAGTATTTAAGGTTATTATCTAATCAATTATGTGTTTGCATCATTTTTATCGTATATATATGAATTAATACCCATAGACTGAAAATTCACATAAACGTGGAAAACGGCAAAATATTGCCTAATTCGATGATATTTTGTTTAGGTTACATAAAGGAAAAGGGGATGATAAACGTCAAAATATTGCTAAATTCGATGATTTTTCGTACGAAACAAAAGGCAAGAAAACTTGCTTAAAAATGCAATATTATGCGAAATTCTGAGATTTGAAGGCCAAATCACATATCGTGATACTACATGAAATAGTATCGAAATATTGGTAAAAATGAATATATTTACGTTATATCAAACTACATGAAAAACGTGAAAAAAGTCAATATTTAACCTTATATGAGGATTTTAACTTCAAATCATAGAGCGAAGTTACGTATTATTTAGATCCAAGAAAAGACATATGACAGTGTGGTTACCAATACAAATGATAAAAATCAATGTGTTTTCATTGGTATTAACTAAAATGTTCCTGATTTTCCGTTTATATTACCGATGGAAGATGTACACGAAAATCGCTCTATTCCGGCTGAAACGTCGATATATGCAATAAAAACAGAACTTCTCCCCTTTTCAATATCTTACTCAGTATTTTAACGAGAAACAAATAGTTGATTGAAAATGAAGTATTTAAGGTTATTATCTAATCAATTATGTGTTTGCATCATTTTTATCCTATATATATGAATTAATACCCATAGACTGAAAATTCACAAAAACGTGGAAAACGGCAAAATATTGCCTAATTCGATGATATTTTGTTTAGGTCACATAAAGGAAAAGGGGATGATAAACGTCAAAATATTGCTAAATTCGATGATTTTTCGTACGAAACAAAAGGCAAGAAAACTTGCTTAAAAATGCAATATTATGCGAAATTCTGAGATTTGAAGGCCAAATCACATATCGTGATACTACATGAAATAGTATCGAAATATTGGTAAAAATGAATATATTTACGTTATATCAAACTACATGAAAAACGTGAAAAAAGTCAATATTTAACCTTATATGAGGATTTTAACTTCAAATCATAGAGCGAAGTTACGTATTATTTAGATCCAAGAAAAGACATATGACAGTGTGGTTACCAATACAAATGATAAAAATCAATGTGTTTTCATTGGTATTAACTAAAATGTTCCTGATTTTCCGTTTATATTACCGATGGAAGATGTACACGAAAATCGCTCTATTCCGGCTGAAACGTCGATATATGCAATAAAAACAGAACTTCTCCCCTTTTCAATATCTTACTCAGTATTTTAACGAGAAACAAATAGTTGATTGAAAATGAAGTATTTAAGGTTATTATCTAATCAATTATGTGTTTGCATAATTTTTATCGTATATATATGAATTAATACCCATAGACTGAAAATTCACAAAAACGTGGAAAACGGCTAAATATTGCCTAATTCGATGATATTTTGTTTAAGTCACATAAAGGAAAAGGGGATGATAAACGTCAAAATATTGCTAAATTCGATGATTTTTCGTACGAAACAAAAGGCAAGAAAACTTGCTTAAAATGCAATATTATGCGAAATTCTGAGATTTGAAGGCCAAATCACATATCGTGATACTACATGAAATAGTATCGAAATATTGGTAAAAATGAATATATTTACGTAATATCAAACTACATGAAAAACGTGAAAAAAGTCAATATTTAACCATATTTGAGGATTTTAACTTCAAATCATAGAGCGAGGTTTCGTATTATTTAGATCCAAGAATAGACATATGACAATGTTGTTTCCAATACAAATTATAAAAATCAATGTGTTTTCATTAGAATTAACTAAAATGTTCTTGATTTTCCGTTTATATTACCGAGGGAAGATGTACACGTAAAACCGCTCTAATCCGGCTGAAACGTCGATATATGCAATAAAAACCGAACTTCTCCCCTTTTCATTATCTTACTCAGTATTTTAACGAGAAACAAATAGATGATTGAAAATGAAGTATTTAAGGTTATTATCTAATCAATTATGTGTTTGCATCATTTTTATCGTATATATATGAATTAATACCCATAGACTGAAAATTCACAAAAACGTGGAAAACGGCAAAATATTGCCTAATTCGATAATATTTTGTTTAAGTCACATAAAGAAAAAAGGGATGATAAACGTCAAAATATATCTAAATTCGATGATTTTTCGTACGAAACAAAAGGCAAGAAAACTTGCTTAAAATGCAATATTATGCGAAATTCTGAGATTTGAAGGCCAAATCACATATCGTGATACAACAAGAAATAGTATCGAAATATTGGTAAAAATGAATATATTTACGTTATATCAAACTACATGAAAAACGTGAAAAAAGTCAATATTTAACCATATATGAGGATTTTAACTTCAAATCATAGAGCGAGGTTTCGCATTATTTAGATCCAAGAAAAGACAGTGTTGTTACCAATACAAATGATAAAAATCAATGTGTTTTCATTGGTATTAACTAAAATTTTCCTGATTTTCCGTTTATATTACCGATGGAAGATGTACACGAAAATCGCTCTATTCCGGCTGAAACGTCGATATATGCAATAAAAACAGAACTTCTCCCCTATTTAATATCTTACTCAGTATTTTAACGAGAAACAAATAGATGATTGAAAATGAAGTATTTAAGGTTATTATCTAATCAATTATGTGTTTGCATCATTTTTATCGTATATATATGAATTAATACCCATAGACTGAAAATTCACATAAACGTGGAAAACGGCAAAATATTGCCAAATTCGATGATATTTTGTTTAAGTCACATAAAGGAAAAGGGGATGATAAACGTCAAAATATTGCTAAATTCGATGATTTTTCGTACGAAACAAAAGGCAAGAAAACTTGCTTAAAATGCAATATTATGCGAAATTCTGAGATTTGAAGGCCAAATCACATATCGTGATACTACATGAAATAGTATCGAAATATTGGTAAAAATGAATATATTTACGTTATATCAAACTACATGAAAAACGTGAAAAAAGTCAATATTTAACCTTATATGAGGATTTTAACTTCAAATCATAGAGCGAGGTTACGTATTATTTAGATCCAAGAAAAGACATATGACAGTGTGGTTACCAATACAAATGATAAAAATCAATGTGTTTTCATTGGTATTAACTAAAATGTTCCTGATTTTCCGTTTATATTACCGATGGAAGATGTACACGAAAATCGCTCTATTCCGGCTGAAACGTCGATATATGCAATAAAAACAGAACTTCTCCCCTATTTAATATCTTACTCAGTATTTTAACGAGAAACAAATAGATGATTGAAAATGAAGTATTTAAGGTTATTATCTAATCAATTATATGTTTGCATAATTTTTATCGTATATATATGAACTAATACCCATAGACTGAAAATTCACATAAACGTGGAAAACGGCAAAATATTGCCTAATTCGATGATATTTTGTTTAAGTCACATAAAGGAAAAGGGGATGATAAACGTCAAAATATTGCTAAATTCGATGATTTTTCGTACGAAACAAAAGGCAAGAAAACTTGCTTAAAATGCAATATTATGCGAAATTCTGAGATTTGAAGGCCAAATCACATATCGTGATACTACATGAAATAGTATCGAAATATTGGTAAAAATGAATATATTTACGTTATATCAAACTACATGAAAAACGTGAAAAACGTCAATATTTAACCTTATATGAGGATTTTAACTTCAAATCATAGAGCGAGGTTACGTATTATTTAGATAAAAGAAAAGACATATGACAGTGTGGTTACCAATACAAATGATAAAAATCAATGTGTTTTCATTGGTATTAACTAAAATGTTCCTGATTTTCCGTTTATATTACCGATGGAAGATGTACACGAAAATCGCTCTATTCCGGCTGAAACGTCGATATATGCAATAAAAACAGAAATTCTCCCCTTTTCAATATCTTACTCAGTATTTTAACGAGAAACAAATAGTTGATTGAAAATGAAGTATTTAAGGTTATTATCTAATCAGTTATGTGTTTGCATCATTTTTATCGTATATTTATGAATTAATACCCATAGACTGAAAATTCACAAAAACGTGGAAAACGGCAAAATATTGCCTAATTCGATGATATTTTGTTTAGGTCACATAAAGGAAAAGGGGATGATAAACGTCAAAATATTGCTAAATTCGATGATTTTTCGTACGAAACAAAAGGCAAGAAAACTTGCTTAAAAATGCAATATTATGCGAAATTCTGAGATTTGAAGGCCAAATCACATATCGTGATACTACATGAAATAGTATCTAAATATTGGTAAAAATGAATATATTTACGTTATATCAAACTACATGAAAAACGTGAAAAAAGTCAATATTTAACCTTATATGAGGATTTTAACTTCAAATCATAGAGCGAAGTTACGTATTATTTAGATCCAAGAAAAGACATATGACAGTGTGGTTACCAATACAAATGATAAAAATCAATGTGTTTTCATTGGTATTAACTAAAATGTTCCTGATTTTCCGTTTATATTACCGATGGAAGATGTACACGAAAATCGCTCTATTCCGGCTGAAACGTCGATATATGCAATAAAAACAGAACTTCTCCCCTTTTCAATATCTTACTCAGTATTTTAACGAGAAACAAATAGTTGATTGAAAATGAAGTATTTAAGGTTATTATCTAATCAATTATGTGTTTGCATAATTTTTATCGTATATATATGAATTAATACCCATAGACTGAAAATTCACAAAAACGTGGAAAACGGCTAAATATTGCCTAATTCGATGATATTTTGTTTAAGTCACATAAAGGAAAAGGGGATGATAAACGTCAAAATATTGCTAAATTCGATGATTTTTCGTACGAAACAAAAGGCAAGAAAACTTGCTTAAAATGCAATATTATGCGAAATTCTGAGATTTGAAGGCCAAATCACATATCGTGGTACTACATGAAATAGTATCGAAATATTGGTAAAAATGAATATATTTACGTTATATCAAACTACATGAAAAACGTGAAAAAAGTCAATATTTAACCATATTTGAGGATTTTAACTTCAAATCATAGAGCGAGGTTTCGTATTATTTAGATCCAAGAAAAGACATATGACAATGTTGTTTCCAATACAAAATTTAAAAATCAATGTGTTTTCATTAGAATTAACTAAAATGTTCCTGATTTTCCGTTTATATTACCGAGGGAAGATGTACACGTAAAACCGCTCTAATCCGGCTGAAACGTCGATATATGCAATAAAAACCGAACTTCTCCCCTTTTCATTATCTTACTCAGTATTTTAACGAGAAACAAATAGATGATTGAAAATGAAGTATTTAAGGTTATTATCTAATCAATTATGTGTTTGCATCATTTTTATCGTATATATATGAATTAATACCCATAGACTGAAAATTCACAAAAACGTGGAAAACGGCAAAATATTGCCTAATTCGATGATATTTTGTTTAAGTCACATAAAGGAAAAGGGGATGATAAACGTCAAAATATAGCTAAATTCGATGGTTTTTCGTACGAAACAAAAGGCAAGAAAACTTGCTTAATGCAATATTATGCGAAATTCTGAGATTTGAAGGCCAAATCACATATCGTGATACTACATGAAATAGTATCGAAATATTGGTAAAAATGAATATATTTACGTTATATCAAACTACATGAAAAAACGTGAAAAAAGTCAATATTTAACCATATATGAGGATTTTAACTTCAAATCATAGAGCGAGGTTTCATATTATTTAGATCCAAGAAAAGACATATGACAGTGTTGTTACCAATACAAATGATAAAAATCAATGTGTTTTCATTGGTATTAACTAAAATGTTCCTGATTTTCCGTTTATATTTCCGATGGAAGATGTACACGAAAATCGCTCTATTCCGGCTGAAACGTCGATATATGCAATAAAAACAGAACTTCTCCCCTTTTCATTATCTTACTCAGTATTTTAACGAGAAACAAATAGATTGATTGAAAATGAAGTATTTAAGGTTATTATCTAATCAATTATGTGTTTGCATCATTTTTATCGTATATATATGAATTAATACCCATAGACTGAAAATTCACAAAAACGTGGAAAACGGCAAAATATTGCCAAATTCGATGATATTTTGTTTAAGTCACATAAAGGAAAAAGGGATGATAAACGTCAAAATATTGCTAAATTCGATGATTTTTCGTACGAAACAAAAGGCAAGAAAACTTGCTTAAAATGCAATATTATGCGAAATTCTGAGATTTGAAGGCCAAATCACATATCGTGATACTAACAATGAAATAGTATCGAAATATTGGTAAAATGAATATATTTACGTTATATCAAACTACATGAAAAACGTGAAAAAAGTCAATATTTAACCATATATGAGGATTTTAACTTCAATCATAGAGCGAGGTTTCGTATTATTTAGATCCAAGAAAAGACATATGACAGTGTTGTTACCAATACAAATGATAAAAATCAATGTGTTTTCATTGGTATTAACTAAAATGTTCCTGATTTTCCGTTATATTACCGATGGAAGATGTACACGAAAATCGCTCTATTCCGGCTGAAACGTCGATATATGCAATAAAAACAGAACTTCTCCCCTTTTCAATATCTTACTCAGTATTTTAACGAGAAACAAATAGTTGATTGAAAATGAAGTATTTAAGGTTATTATCTAATCAATTATGTGTTTGCATCATTTTTATCGTATATATATGAATTAATACCCATAGACTGAAAATTCACAAAAACGTGGAAAACGGCAAAATATTGCCTAATTCGATGATATTTTGTTTAGGTCACATAAAGGAAAAGGGGATGATAAACGTCAAAATATTGCTAAATTCGATGATTTTTCGTACGAAACAAAAGGCAAGAAAACTTGCTTAAAATGCAATATTATGCGAAATTCTGAGATTTGAAGGCCAAATCACATATCGTGATACTACATGAAATAGTATCGAAATATTGGTAAAAATGAATATATTTACGTAATATCAAACTACATGAAAAACGTGAAAAAAGTCAATATTTAACCATATTTGAGGATTTTAACTTCAAATCATAGAGCGAGGTTTCGTATTATTTAGATCCAAGAATAGACATATGACAATGTTGTTTCCAATACAAATTATAAAAATCAATGTGTTTTCATTAGAATTAACTAAAATGTTCTTGATTTTCCGTTTATATTACCGATGGAAGATGTACACGAAAATCGCTCTATTCCGGCTGAAACGTCGATATATGCAATAAAAACAGAACTTCTCCCCTATTTATATCTTACTCAGTATTTTAACGAGAAACAAATAGATGATTGAAAATGAAGTATTTAAGGTTATTATCTAATCAATTATGTGTTTGCATCATTTTTATCGTATATATATGAATTAATACCCATAGACTGAAAATTCACATAAACGTGGAAAACGGCAAAATATTGCCTAATTCGATGATATTTTGTTTAAGTCACATAAAGGAAAAGGGGATGATAAACGTCAAAATATTGCTAAATTCGATGATTTTTCGTACGAAACAAAAGGCAAGAAAACTTGCTTAAAATGCAATATTATGCGAAATTCTGAGATTTGAAGGCCAAATCACATATCGTGATACTACATGAAATAGTATCGAAATATTGGTAAAAATGAATATATTTACGTTATATCAAACTACATGAAAAACGTGAAAAAAGTCAATATTTAACCATATATGAGGATTTTAACTTCAAATCATAGAGCGAGGTTTCGTATTATTTAGATCCAAGAAAGACATATGACAAGTTGTTTCAATACAAATGATAAAAATCAATGTGTTTTCATTAGAATTAACTAAAATGTTCCTGATTTTCCGTTTATATTACCGAGGGAAGATGTACACGAAAATCGCTCTATTCCGGCTGAAACGTCGATATATGCAATAAAAACAGAACTTCTCCCCTTTTAATATCTTACTCAGTATTTTAACGAGAAACAAATAGTTGATTGAAAATGAAGTATTTAAGGTTATTATCTAATCAATTATGTGTTTGCATCATTTTTATCGTATATATATGAATTAATACCCATAGACTGAAAATTCACAAAACGTGGAAAACGGCAAAATATTGCCTAATTCGATGATATTTTGTTTAAGTCACATAAAGGAAAAGGGATGATAAACGTCAAAATATTGCTAAATTCGATGATTTTTCGTACGAAACAAAAGGCAAGAAAACTTGCTTAAAATGCAATATTATGCGAAATTCTGAGATTTGAAGGCCAAATCACATATCGTGATACTACATGAAATAGTATCGAAATATTGGTAAAAATGAATATATTTACGTTATATCAAACTACATGAAAAACGTGAAAAAAGTCAATATTTAACCATATATGAGGATTTTAACTTCAAATCATAGAGCGAGGTTTCGTATTATTTAGATCCAAGAAAAGACATATGACATGTTGTTTACCAATACAAATAAAAATCAATGTGTTTTCATTGGTATTAACTAAAATGTTCCTGATTTTCCGTTTATATTACCGATGGAAGATGTACACGAAAAATCGCTCTATTCCGGCTGAAACGTCGATATATGCAATAAAAACGAACTTCTCCCCTTTTCATATCTTACTCAGTATTTTAACGAGAAACAAATAGTTGATTGAAAATGAAGTATTTAAGGTTATTATCTAATCAATTATGTGTTTGCATCATTTTTATCGTATATATATGAATTAATACCCATAGACTGAAAATTCACAAAAACGTGGAAAACGGCAAAATATTGCCTAATTCGATGATATTTTGTTTAAGTCACATAAAGGAAAAGGGGATGATAAACGTCAAAATATTGCTAAATTCGATGATTTTTCGTACGAAACAAAAGGCAAGAAAACTTGCTTAAAATGCAATATTATGCGAAATTCTGAGATTTGAAGGCCAAATCACATATCGTGATACTACATGAAATAGTATCGAAATATTGGTAAAAATGAATATATTTACGTAATATCAAACTACATGAAAAACGTGAAAAAAGTCAATATTTAACCATATTGAGGATTTTAACTTCAAATCATAGAGCGAGGTTTCGTATTATTTAGATCCAAGAATAGACATATGACAATGTTGTTTCCAATACAAATTATAAAAATCAATGTGTTTTCATTAGAATTAACAAAATGTTCTTGATTTTCCGTTTATATTACCGAGGGAAGATGTACACGAAAACCGCTCTATCCGGCTGAAACGTCGATATATGCAATAAAAAAAACTTCTCCCCTTTTCATTATCTTACTCAGTATTTTAACGAGAAACAAATAGATGATTGAAAATGAAGTATTTAAGGTTATTATCTAATCAATTATGTGTTTGCATCATTTTTATCGTATATATATGAATTAATACCCATAGACTGAAAATTCACAAAAACGTGGAAAACGGCAAAATATTGCCTAATTCGATGATATTTTGTTTAAGTCACATAAAGGAAAAGGGATGATAAACGTCAAAATATTGCTAAATTCGATGATTTTTCGTACGAAACAAAAGGCAAGAAAACTTGCTTAAAATGCAATATTATGCGAAATTCTGAGATTTGAAGGCCAAATCACATATCGTGATACTACATGAAATAGTATCGAAATATTGGTAAAAATGAATATATTTACGTATATCAAACTACATGAAAAACGTGAAAAAGTCAATATTTAACCATATATGAGGATTTTAACTTCAAATCATAGAGCGAGGTTTCGTATTATTTAGATCCAAGAAAAGACATATGACAATGTGTTTCCAATACAAATATAAAAATCAATGTGTTTTCATTAGAATTAACTAAAATGTTCCTGATTTTCCGTTTATATTACCGAGGGAAGATGTACACGTAAAACCGCTCTAATCCGGCTGAAACGTCGATATATGCAATAAAAACGAACTTCTCCCCTTTTCATTATCTTACTCAGTATTTTAACGAGAAACAAATAGATGATTGAAAATGAAGTTAAGGTTATTATCTAATCAATTATGTGTTTGCATCATTTTTATCGTATATATATGAATTAATACCCATAGACTGAAAATTCACAAAAACGTGGAAAACGGCAAAATATTGCCTAATTCGATGATATTTTGTTTAAGTCACATAAAGGAAAAGGGGATGATAAACGTCAAAATATTGCTAAATTCGATGATTTTTCGTACGAAACAAAAGGCAAGAAAACTTGCTTAAAATGCAATATTATGCGAAATTCTGAGATTTGAAGGCCAAATCACATATCGTGATACTACATGAAATAGTATCGAAATATTGGTAAAAATGAATATATTTACGTTATATCAAACTACATGAAAAACGTGAAAAAAGTCAATATTTAACCATATATGAGGATTTTAACTTCAAATCATAGAGCGAGGTTTACGTATTATTTAGATCCAAGAAAGACATATGACAGTGTGTTACCAATACAAATGATAAAAATCAATGTGTTTTCATTGGTATTAACTAAAATGTTCCTGATTTCCGTTTATATTACCGATGGAAGATGTACACGAAAATCGCTCTATTCCGGCTGAAACGTCGATATATGCAATAAAAACAGAACTTCTCCCCTTTTCAATATCTTACTCAGTATTTTAACGAGAAACAAATAGTTGATTGAAAATGAAGTATTTAAGGTTATTATCTAATCAATTATGTGTTTGCATAATTTTTATCGTATATATATGAATTAATACCCATAGACTGAAAATTCACAAAACGTGGAAAACGGCAAAATATTGCCTAATTCGATGATATTTTGTTTAAGTCACATAAAGGAAAAGGGGATGATAAACGTCAAAATATTGCTAAATTCGATGATTTTTCGTACGAAACAAAAGGCAAGAAAACTTGCTTAAAATGCAATATTATGCGAAATTCTGAGATTTGAAGGCCAAATCACATATCGTGATACTACATGAAATAGTATCGAAATATTGGTAAAAATGAATATATTTACGTTATATCAAACTACATGAAAAACGTGAAAAAAGTCAATATTTAACCATATTTGAGGATTTTAACTTCAAATCATAGAGCGAGGTTTCGTATTATTTAGATCCAAGAATAGACATATGACAATGTGTTTCCAATACAAATTATAAAAATCAATGTGTTTTCATTAGAATTAACTAAAATGTTCTTGATTTTCCGTTTATATTACCGAGGGAAGATACACGTAAAACCGCTCTAATCCGGCTGAAACGTCGATATATGCAATAAAAACCGAACTTCTCCCCTTTTCATTATCTTACTCAGTATTTTAACGAGAAACAAATAGATGATTGAAAATGAAGTATTTAAGGTTATTATCTAATCAATTATGTGTTTGCATCATTTTTATCGTATATATATGAATTAATACCCATAGACTGAAAATTCACAAAAACGTGGAAAACGGCAAAATATTGCCTAATTCGATGATATTTTGTTTAAGTCACATAAAGGAAAAGGGGATGATAAACGTCAAAATATTGCTAAATTCGATGATTTTTCGTACGAAACAAAAGGCAAGAAAACTTGCTTAAAATGCAATATTATGCGAAATTCTGAGATTTGAAGGCCAAATCACATATCGTGATACTACATGAAATAGTATCGAAATATTGGTAAAAATGAATATATTTACGTTATATCAAACTACATGAAAAACGTGAAAAAAGTCAATATTTAACCTTATATGAGGATTTTAACTTCAAATCATAGAGCGAGGTTTCGTATTATTTAGATCCAAGAAAGACATATGACATGTTGTTTCCAATACAAATATAAAAATCAATGTGTTTTCATTGGTATTAACTAAAATGTTCCTGATTTTCCGTTTATATTACCGATGGAAGATGTACACGAAAATCGCTCTATCCGGCTGAAACGTCGATATATGCAATAAAAACCGAACTTCTCCCCTTTTCATTATCTTACTCAGTATTTTAACGAGAAACAAATAGATGATTGAAAATGAAGTATTTAAGGTTATTATCTAATCAATTATGTGTTTGCATCATTTTTATCGTATATATATGAATTAATACCCATAGACTGAAAATTCACAAAAACGTGGAAAACGGCAAAATATTGCCTAATTCGATGATATTTTGTTTAAGTCACATAAAGGAAAAGGGATGATAAACGTCAAAATATTGCTAAATTCGATGATTTTTCGTACGAAACAAAAGGCAAGAAAACTTGCTTAAAATGCAATATTATGCGAAATTCTGAGATTTGAAGGCCAAATCACATATCGTGATACTACATGAAATAGTATCGAAATATTGGTAAAAATGAATATATTTACGTTATATCAAACTACATGAAAAACGTGAAAAAAGTCAATATTTAACCATATATGAGGATTTTAACTTCAAATCATAGAGCGAGGTTTCGTATTATTTAGATCCAAGAAAAGACATATGACAGTGTGTTACCAATACAAATGATAAAAATCAATGTGTTTTCATTGGTATTAACTAAAATGTTCCTGATTTTCCGTTTATATTACCGATGGAAGATGTACACGAAAATCGCTCTATTCCGGCTGAAACGTCGATATATGCAATAAAAACAGAACTTCTCCCCTTTTCAATATCTTACTCAGTATTTTAACGAGAAACAAATAGTTGATTGAAAATGAAGTATTTAAGGTTATTATCTAATCAATTATGTGTTTGCATAATTTTTATCGTATATATATGAATTAATACCCATAGACTGAAAATTCACAAAAACGTGGAAAACGGCAAAATATTGCCTAATTCGATGATATTTTGTTTAAGTCACATAAAGGAAAAGGGGATGATAAACGTCAAAATATTGCTAAATTCGATGATTTTTCGTACGAAACAAAAGGCAAGAAAACTTGCTTAAAATGCAATATTATGCGAAATTCTGAGATTTGAAGGCCAAATCACATATCGTGATACTACATGAAATAGTATCGAAATATTGGTAAAAATGAATATATTTACGTAATATCAAACTACATGAAAAACGTGAAAAAAGTCAATATTTAACCATATTGAGGATTTTAACTTCAAATCATAGAGCGAGGTTTCGTATTATTTAGATCCAAGAATAGACATATGACAATGTTGTTTCCAATACAAATTATAAAAATCAATGTGTTTTCATTAGAATTAACTAAAATGTTCTTGATTTTCCGTTTATATTACCGAGGGAAGATGTACACGTAAAACCGCTCTAATCCGGCTGAAACGTCGATATATGCAATAAAAACCGAACTTCTCCCCTTTTCATTATCTTACTCAGTATTTTAACGAGAAACAAATAGATGATTGAAAATGAAGTATTTAAGGTTATTATCTAATCAATTATGTGTTTGCATCATTTTTATCGTATATATATGAATTAATACCCATAGACTGAAAATTCACAAAAACGTGGAAAACGGCAAAATATTGCCTAATTCGATGATATTTTGTTTAAGTCACATAAAGGAAAAGGGGATGATAAACGTCAAAATATTGCTAAATTCGATGATTTTTCGTACGAAACAAAAGGCAAGAAAACTTGCTTAAAATGCAATATTATGCGAAATTCTGAGATTTGAAGGCCAAATCACATATCGTGATACTACATGAAATAGTATCGAAATATTGGTAAAAATGAATATATTTACGTATATCAAACTACATGAAAAACGTGAAAAAAGTCAATATTTAACCATATATGAGGATTTTAACTTCAAATCATAGAGCGAGGTTTCGTATTATTTAGATCCAAGAAAGACATATGACATGTTGTTTCCAATACAAATGATAAAAATCAATGTGTTTTCATTGGTAACTAAAATGTTCTGATTTTCCGTTTATATTACCGATGGAAGATGTACACGAAAATCGCTCTATCCGGCTGAAACGTCGATATATGCAATAAAAACGAACTTCTCCCCTTTTCATATCTTACTCAGTATTTTAACGAGAAACAAATAGTTGATTGAAAATGAAGTATTTAAGGTTATTATCTAATCAATTATGTGTTTGCATCATTTTTATCGTATATATATGAATTAATACCCATAGACTGAAAATTCACAAAAACGTGGAAAACGGCAAAATATTGCCTAATTCGATGATATTTTGTTTAGTCACATAAAGGAAAAGGGATGATAAACGTCAAAATATTGCTAAATTCGATGATTTTTCGTACGAAACAAAAGGCAAGAAAACTTGCTTAAAATGCAATATTATGCGAAATTCTGAGATTTGAAGGCCAAATCACATATCGTGATACTACATGAAATAGTATCGAAATATTGGTAAAAATGAATATATTTACGTTATATCAAACTACATGAAAAACGTGAAAAAAGTCAATATTTAACCATATATGAGGATTTTAACTTCAAATCATAGAGCGAGGTTTCGTATTATTTAGATCCAAGAAAGACATATGACAATGTTGTTCCAATACAAATGATAAAAATCAATGTGTTTTCATTGAATTAACAAAATGTTCCTGATTTTCCGTTTATATTACCGAGGGAAGATGTACACGAAAATCGCTCTATTCCGGCTGAAACGTCGATATATGCAATAAAAACCGAACTTCTCCCCTTTTCATATCTTACTCAGTATTTTAACGAGAAACAAATAGATGATTGAAAATGAAGTATTTAAGGTTATTATCTAATCAATTATGTGTTTGCATCATTTTTATCGTATATATATGAATTAATACCCATAGACTGAAAATTCACAAAAACGTGGAAAACGGCAAAATATTGCCTAATTCGATGATATTTTGTTTAAGTCACATAAAGAAAAGGGATGATAAACGTCAAAATATTGCTAAATTCGATGATTTTTCGTACGAAACAAAAGGCAAGAAAACTTGCTTAAAATGCAATATTATGCGAAATTCTGAGATTTGAAGGCCAAATCACATATCGTGATACTACATGAAATAGTATCGAAATATTGGTAAAAATGAATATATTTACGTATATCAAACTACATGAAAAACGTGAAAAAAGTCAATATTTAACCATATTGAGGATTTTAACTTCAAATCATAGAGCGAGGTTTCGTATTATTTAGATCCAAGAAAGACATATGAGTGTTGTTACCAATACAAATATAAAAATCAATGTGTTTTCATTAGAATTAACTAAAATGTTCTGATTTTCCGTTTATATTACCGATGGAAGATGTACACGAAAATCGCTCTATTCCGGCTGAAACGTCGATATATGCAATAAAAACGAACTTCTCCCCTTTTCATATCTTACTCAGTATTTTAACGAGAAACAAATAGATGATTGAAAATGAAGTATTTAAGGTTATTATCTAATCAATTATGTGTTTGCATCATTTTTATCGTATATATATGAATTAATACCCATAGACTGAAAATTCACAAACGTGGAAAACGGCAAAATATTGCCTAATTCGATGATATTTTGTTTAAGTCACATAAAGGAAAAGGGGATGATAAACGTCAAAATATTGCTAAATTCGATGATTTTTCGTACGAAACAAAAGGCAAGAAAACTTGCTTAAAATGCAATATTATGCGAAATTCTGAGATTTGAAGGCCAAATCACATATCGTGATACTACATGAAATAGTATCGAAATATTGGTAAAAATGAATATATTTACGTTATATCAAACTACATGAAAAACGTGAAAAAAGTCAATATTTAACCTTATATGAGGATTTTAACTTCAAATCATAGAGCGAGGTTACGTATTATTTAGATCCAAGAAAAGACATATGACAGTGTGGTTACCAATACAAATGAAAAAATCAATGTGTTTTCATTGGTATTAACTAAAATGTTCCTGATTTTCCGTTTATATTACCGATGGAAGATGTACACGAAAATCGCTCTATTCCGGCTGAAACGTCGATATATGCAATAAAAACAGAACTTCTCCCCTTTTCAATATCTTACTCAGTATTTTAACGAGAAACAAATAGTTGATTGAAAATGAAGTATTTAAGGTTATTATCTAATCAATTATGTGTTTGCATCATTTTTATCGTATATATATGAATTAATACCATAGACTGAAAATTCACAAAAACGTGGAAAACGGCAAAATATTGCCTAATTCGATGATATTTTGTTTGGGTCACATAAAGGAAAAGGGGATGATAAACGTCAAAATATTGCTAAATTCGATGATTTTTCGTACGAAACAAAAGGCAAGAAAACTTGCTTAAAATGCAATATTATGCGAAATTCTGAGATTTGAAGGCCAAATCACATATCGTGATACTACATGAAATAGTATCGAAATATTGGTAAAAATGAATATATTTACGTTATATCAAACTACATGAAAACGTGAAAAAAGTAAATATTTAACCTTATATGAGGATTTTAACTTCAAATCATAGAGCGAAGTTACGTATTATTTAGATCCAAGAAAAGACATATGACAGTGTGGTTACCAATACAAATGATAAAAATCAATGTGTTTTCATTGGTATTAACTAAAATGTTCCTGATTTTCCGTTTATATTACCGATGGAAGATGTACACGAAAATCGCTCTATTCCGGCTGAAACGTCGATATATGCAATAAAAACAGAACTTCTCCCCTTTTCAATATCTTACTCAGTATTTTAACGAGAAACAAATAGTTGATTGAAAATGAAGTATTTAAGGTTATTATCTAATCAATTATGTGTTTGCATAATTTTTATCGTATATATATGAATTAATACCCATAGACTGAAAATTCACAAAAACGTGGAAAACGGCTAAATATTGCCTAATTCGATGATATTTTGTTTAAGTCACATAAAGGAAAAGGGGATGATAAACGTCAAAATATTGCTAAATTCGATGATTTTTCGTACGAAACAAAAGGCAAGAAAACTTGCTTAAAATGCAATATTATGCGAAATTCTGAGATTTGAAGGCCAAATCACATATCGTGATACTACATGAAATAGTATCGAAATATTGGTAAAAATGAATATATTTACGTAATATCAAACTACATGAAAAACGTGAAAAAAGTCAATATTTAACCATATTTGAGGATTTTAACTTCAAATCATAGAGCGAGGTTTCGTATTATTTAGATCCAAGAATAGACATATGACAATGTTGTTTCCAATACAAATTATAAAAATCAATGTGTTTTCATTAGAATTAACTAAAATGTTCTTGATTTTCCGTTTATATTACCGAGGGAAGATGTACACGTAAAACCGCTCTAATCCGGCTGAAACGTCGATATATGCAATAAAAACCGAACTTCTCCCCTTTTCATTATCTTACTCAGTATTTTAACGAGAAACAAATAGATGATTGAAAATGAAGTATTTAAGGTTATTATCTAATCAATTATGTGTTTGCATCATTTTTATCGTATATATATGAATTAATACCCATAGACTGAAAATTCACAAAACGTGGAAAACGGCAAAATATTGCCTAATTCGATGATATTTTGTTTAAGTCACATAAAGGAAAAGGGGATGATAAACGTCAAAATATTGCTAAATTCGATGATTTTTCGTACGAAACAAAAGGCAAGAAAACTTGCTTAAAATGCAATATTATGCGAAATTCTGAGATTTGAAGGCCAAATCACATATCGTGATACTACATGAAATAGTATCGAAATATTGGTAAAAATGAATATATTTACGTTATATCAAACTACATGAAAAACGTGAAAAAAGTCAATATTTAACCTTATATGAGGATTTTAACTTCAAATCATAGAGCGAGGTTCGTATTATTTAGATCCAAGAAAAGACATATGACATGTGGTTACCAATACAAATGATAAAAATCAATGTGTTTTCATTGGTATTAACTAAAATGTTCCTGATTTTCCGTTTATATTACCGATGGAAGATGTACACGAAAATCGCTCTATTCCGGCTGAAACGTCGATATATGCAATAAAAACAGAACTTCTCCCCTTTTCAATATCTTACTCAGTATTTTAACGAGAAACAAATAGTTGATTGAAAATGAAGTATTTAAGGTTATTATCTAATCAATTATGTGTTTGCATCATTTTTATCGTAATATATGAATTAATACCCATAGACTGAAAATTCACAAAAACGTGGAAAACGGCAAAATATTGCCTAATTCGATGATATTTTGTTTAGGTCACATAAAGGAAAAGGGGATGATAAACGTCAAAATATTGCTAAATTCGATGATTTTTCGTACGAAACAAAAGGCAAGAAAACTTGCTTAAAATGCAATATTATGCGAAATTCTGAGATTTGAAGGCCAAATCACATATCGTGATACTACATGAAATAGTATCGAAATATTGGTAAAAATGAATATATTTACGTTATATCAAACTACATGAAAAACGTGAAAAAAGTCAATATTTAACCTTATATGAGGATTTTAACTTCAAATCATAGAGCGAAGTTACGTATTATTTAGATCCAAGAAAAGACATATGACAGTGTGGTTACCAATACAAATGATAAAAATCAATGTGTTTTCATTGGTATTAACTAAAATGTTCCTGATTTTCCGTTTATATTACCGATGGAAGATGTACACGAAAATCGCTCTATTCCGGCTGAAACGTCGATATATGCAATAAAAACAGAACTTCTCCCCTTTTCAATATCTTACTCAGTATTTTAACGAGAAACAAATAGTTGATTGAAAATGAAGTATTTAAGGTTATTATCTAATCAATTATGTGTTTGCATAATTTTTATCGTATATATATGAATTAATACCCATAGACTGAAAATTCACAAAAACGTGGAAAACGGCTAAATATTGCCTAATTCGATGATATTTTGTTTAAGTCACATAAAGGAAAAGGGGATGATAAACGTCAAAATATTGCTAAATTCGATGATTTTTCGTACGAAACAAAAGGCAAGAAAACTTGCTTAAAATGCAATATTATGCGAAATTCTGAGATTTGAAGGCCAAATCACATATCGTGATACTACATGAAATAGTATCGAAATATTGGTAAAAATGAATATATTTACGTAATATCAAACTACATGAAAAACGTGAAAAAAGTCAATATTTAACCATATTTGAGGATTTTAACTTCAAATCATAGAGCGAGGTTTCGTATTATTTAGATCCAAGAATAGACATATGACAATGTTGTTTCCAATACAAATTATAAAAATCAATGTGTTTTCATTAGAATTAACTAAAATGTTCTTGATTTTCCGTTTATATTACCGAGGGAAGATATACACGTAAAACCGCTCTAATCCGGCTGAAACGTCGATATATGCAATAAAAACCGAACTTCTCCCCTTTTCATTATCTTACTCAGTATTTTAACGAGAAACAAATAGATGATTGAAAATGAAGTATTTAAGGTTATTATCTAATCAATTATGTGTTTGCATCATTTTTATCGTATATATATGAATTAATACCCATAGACTGAAAATTCAAAACGTGGAAAACGGCAAAATATTGCCTAATTCGATGATATTTTGTTTAAGTCACATAAAGGAAAAGGGGATGATAAACGTCAAAATATTGCTAAATTCGATGATTTTTCGTACGAAACAAAAGGCAAGAAAACTTGCTTAAAATGCAATATTATGCGAAATTCTGAGATTTGAAGGCCAAATCACATATCGTGATACTACATGAAATAGTATCGAAATATTGGTAAAAATGAATATATTTACGTTATATCAAACTACATGAAAAACGTGAAAAAAGTCAATATTTAACCTTATATGAGGATTTTAACTTCAAATCATAGAGCGAGGTTACGTATTATTTAGATCCAAGAAAAGACATATGACAGTGTGTTACCAATACAAATGATAAAAATCAATGTGTTTTCATTGGTATTAACTAAAATGTTCCTGATTTTCCGTTTATATTACCGATGGAAGATGTACACGAAAATCGCTCTATTCCGGCTGAAACGTCGATATATGCAATAAAAACAGAACTTCTCCCCTTTTCAATATCTTACTCAGTATTTTAACGAGAAACAAATAGTTGATTGAAAATGAAGTATTTAAGGTTATTATCTAATCAATTATGTGTTTGCATCATTTTTATCGTATATATATGAATTAATACCCATAGACTGAAAATTCACAAAAACGTGGAAAACGGCAAAATATTGCCTAATTCGATGATATTTTGTTTAGGTCACATAAAGGAAAAGGGGATGATAAACGTAAAATATTGCTAAATTCGATGATTTTTCGTACGAAACAAAAGGCAAGAAAACTTGCTTAAAAATGCAATATTATGCGAAATTCTGAGATTTGAAGGCCAAATCACATATCGTGATACTACATGAAATAGTATCGAAATATTGGTAAAAATGAATATATTTACGTTATATCAAACTACATGAAAAACGTGAAAAAAGTCAATATTTAACCTTATATGAGGATTTTAACTTCAAATCATAGAGCGAAGTTACGTATTATTTAGATCCAAGAAAAGACATATGACAGTGTGGTTACCAATACAAATGATAAAAATCAATGTGTTTTCATTGGTATTAACTAAAATGTTCCTGATTTTCCGTTTATATTACCGATGGAAGATGTACACGAAAATCGCTCTATTCCGGCTGAAACGTCGATATATGCAATAAAAACAGAACTTCTCCCCTTTTCAATATCTTACTCAGTATTTTAACGAGAAACAAATAGTTGATTGAAAATGAAGTATTTAAGGTTATTATCTAATCAATTATGTGTTTGCATAATTTTTATCGTATATATATGAATTAATACCCATAGACTGAAAATTCACAAAAACGTGGAAAACGGCTAAATATTGCCTAATTCGATGATATTTTGTTTAAGTCACATAAAGGAAAAGGGGATGATAAACGTCAAAATATTGCTAAATTCGATGATTTTTCGTACGAAACAAAAGGCAAGAAAACTTGCTTAAAATGCAATATTATGCGAAATTCTGAGATTTGAAGGCCAAATCACATATCGTGATACTACATGAAATAGTATCGAAATATTGGTAAAAATGAATATATTTACGTAATATCAAACTACATGAAAAACGTGAAAAAAGTCAATATTTAACCATATTTGAGGATTTTAACTTCAAATCATAGAGCGAGGTTTCGTATTATTTAGATCCAAGAATAGACATATGACAATGTTGTTTCCAATACAAATTATAAAAATCAATGTGTTTTCATTAGAATTAACTAAAATGTTCTGATTTTCCGTTTATATTACCGAGGGAAGATGTACACGTAAAACCGCTCTAATCCGGCTGAAACGTCGATATATGCAATAAAAACCGAACTTCTCCCCTTTTCATTATCTTACTCAGTATTTTAACGAGAAACAAATAGATGATTGAAAATGAAGTATTTAAGGTTATTATCTAATCAATTATGTGTTTGCATCATTTTTATCGTATATATATGAATTAATACCCATAGACTGAAAATTCACAAAAACGTGGAAAACGGCAAAATATTGCCTAATTCGATGATATTTTGTTTAAGTCACATAAAGGAAAAGGGGATGATAAACGTCAAAATATTGCTAAATTCGATGATTTTTCGTACGAAACAAAAGGCAAGAAAACTTGCTTAAAATGCAATATTATGCGAAATTCTGAGATTTGAAGGCCAAATCACATATCGTGATACTACATGAAATAGTATCGAAATATTGGTAAAAATGAATATATTTACGTTATATCAAACTACATGAAAAACGTGAAAAAAGTCAATATTTAACCTTATATGAGGATTTTAACTTCAAATCATAGAGCGAGGTTACGTATTATTTAGATCCAAGAAAAGACATATGACAGTGTGGTTACCAATACAAATGATAAAAATCAATGTGTTTTCATTGGTATTAACTAAAATGTTCCTGATTTTCCGTTTATATTACCGATGGAAGATGTACACGAAAATCGCTCTATTCCGCCTGAAACGTCGAAATATGCAATAAAACAGAACTTCTCCCCTTTTCAATATCTTACTCAGTATTTTAACGAGAAACAAATAGTTGATTGAAAATGAAGTATTTAAGGTTATTATCTAATCAATTATGTGTTTGCATCATTTTTATCGTATATATATGAATTAATACCCATAGACTGAAAATTCACAAAACGTGGAAAACGGCAAAATATTGCCTAATTCGATGATATTTTGTTTAGTCACATAAAGGAAAAGGGGATGATAAACGTCAAAATATTGCTAAATTCGATGATTTTTCGTACGAAACAAAAGGCAAGAAAACTTGCTTAAAATGCAATATTATGCGAAATTCTGAGATTTGAAGGCCAAATCACATATCGTGATACTACATGAAATAGTATCGAAATATTGGTAAAAATGAATATATTTACGTTATATCAAACTACATGAAAAACGTGAAAAAAGTCAATATTTAACCTTATATGAGGATTTTAACTTCAAATCATAGAGCGAGGTTACGTATTATTTAGATCCAAGAAAAGACATATGACAGTGTGTTACCAATACAAATGATAAAAATCAATGTGTTTTCATTGGTATTAACTAAAATGTTCCTGATTTTCCGTTTATATTACCGATGGAAGATGTACACGAAAATCGCTCTATTCCGGCTGAAACGTCGATATATGCAATAAAAACAGAACTTCTCCCCTTTTCAATATCTTACTCAGTATTTTAACGAGAAACAAATAGTTGATTGAAAATGAAGTATTTAAGGTTATTATCTAATCAATTATGTGTTTGCATAATTTTTATCGTATATATATGAATTAATACCCATAGACTGAAAATTCACAAAAACGTGGAAAACGGCAAAATATTGCCTAATTCGATGATATTTTGTTTAAGTCACATAAAGGAAAAGGGGATGATAAACGTCAAAATATTGCTAAATTCGATGATTTTTCGTACGAAACAAAAGGCAAGAAAACTTGCTTAAAATGCAATATTATGCGAAATTCTGAGATTTGAAGGCCAAATCACATATCGTGATACTACATGAAATAGTATCGAAATATTGGTAAAAATGAATATATTTACGTAATATCAAACTACATGAAAAACGTGAAAAAAGTCAATATTTAACCATATTGAGGATTTTAACTTCAAATCATAGAGCGAGGTTTCGTATTATTTAGATCCAAGAATAGACATATGACAATGTTGTTTCCAATACAAATTATAAAAATCAATGTGTTTTCATTAGAATTAACTAAAATGTTCTTGATTTTCCGTTTATATTACCGAGGGAAGATGTACACGTAAAACCGCTCTAATCCGGCTGAAACGTCGATATATGCAATAAAAACCGAACTTCTCCCCTTTTCATTATCTTACTCAGTATTTTAACGAGAAACAAATAGATGATTGAAAATGAAGTATTTAAGGTTATTATCTAATCAATTATGTGTTTGCATCATTTTTATCGTATATATATGAATTAATACCCATAGACTGAAAATTCACAAACGTGGAAAACGGCAAAATATTGCCTAATTCGATGATATTTTGTTTAAGTCACATAAAGGAAAAGGGATGATAAACGTCAAAATATTGCTAAATTCGATGATTTTTCGTACGAAACAAAAGGCAAGAAAACTTGCTTAAAATGCAATATTATGCGAAATTCTGAGATTTGAAGGCCAAATCACATATCGTGATACTACATGAAATAGTATCGAAATATTGGTAAAAATGAATATATTTACGTTATATCAAACTACATGAAAAACGTGAAAAAAGTCAATATTTAACCATATATGAGGATTTTAACTTCAAATCATAGAGCGAGGTTTCGTATTATTTAGATCCAAGAAAAGACATATGACAGTGTGTTCCAATACAAATGATAAAAATCAATGTGTTTTCATTAGTATTAACTAAAATGTTCCTGATTTTCCGTTTATATTACCGATGGAAGATGTACACGAAAATCGCTCTATTCCGGCTGAAACGTCGATATATGCAATAAAAAAGAACTTCTCCCCTTTTCATATCTTACTCAGTATTTTAACGAGAAACAAATAGATGATTGAAAATGAAGTATTTAAGGTTATTATCTAATCAATTATGTGTTTGCATCATTTTTATCGTATATATATGAATTAATACCCATAGACTGAAAATTCACAAAAACGTGGAAAACGGCAAAATATTGCCTAATTCGATGATATTTTGTTTAAGTCACATAAAGGAAAAGGGATGATAAACGTCAAAATATTGCTAAATTCGATGATTTTTCGTACGAAACAAAAGGCAAGAAAACTTGCTTAAAATGCAATATTATGCGAAATTCTGAGATTTGAAGGCCAAATCACATATCGTGATACTACATGAAATAGTATCGAAATATTGGTAAAAATGAATATATTTACGTTATATCAAACTACATGAAAAACGTGAAAAAAGTCAATATTTAACCTTATATGAGGATTTTAACTTCAAATCATAGAGCGAGGTTACGTATTATTTAGATCCAAGAAAAGACATATGACAGTGTGTTACCAATACAAATGATAAAAATCAATGTGTTTTCATTGGTATTAACTAAAATGTTCCTGATTTTCCGTTTATATTACCGATGGAAGATGTACACGAAAATCGCTCTATTCCGGCTGAAACGTCGATATATGCAATAAAAACAGAACTTCTCCCCTTTTCAATATCTTACTCAGTATTTTAACGAGAAACAAATAGTTGATTGAAAATGAAGTATTTAAGGTTATTATCTAATCAATTATGTGTTTGCATCATTTTTATCGTATATATATGAATTAATACCCATAGACTGAAATTCACAAAAACGTGGAAAACGGCAAAATATTGCCTAATTCGATGATATTTTGTTTAAGTCACATAAAGGAAAAGGGGATGATAAACGTCAAAATATTGCTAAATTCGATGATTTTTCGTACGAAACAAAAGGCAAGAAAACTTGCTTAAAATGCAATATTATGCGAAATTCTGAGATTTGAAGGCCAAATCACATATCGTGATACTACATGAAATAGTATCGAAATATTGGTAAAAATGAATATATTTACGTATATCAAACTACATGAAAAACGTGAAAAAAGTCAATATTTAACCATATTTGAGGATTTTAACTTCAAATCATAGAGCGAGGTTTCGTATTATTTAGATCCAAGAATAGACATATGACAATGTTGTTCCAATACAAATTATAAAAATCAATGTGTTTTCATTAGAATTAACTAAAATGTTTTGATTTTCCGTTTATATTACCGAGGGAAGATGTACACGTAAAACCGCTCTAATCCGGCTGAAACGTCGATATATGCAATAAAAACGAACTTCTCCCCTTTTCATATCTTACTCAGTATTTTAACGAGAAACAAATAGATGATTGAAAATGAAGTATTTAAGGTTATTATCTAATCAATTATGTGTTTGCATCATTTTTATCGTATATATATGAATTAATACCCATAGACTGAAAATTCACAAAAACGTGGAAAACGGCAAAATATTGCCTAATTCGATGATATTTTGTTTAAGTCACATAAAGGAAAAGGGGATGATAAACGTCAAAATATTGCTAAATTCGATGATTTTTCGTACGAAACAAAAGGCAAGAAAACTTGCTTAAAATGCAATATTATGCGAAATTCTGAGATTTGAAGGCCAAATCACATATCGTGATACAAGAAATAGTATCGAAATATTGGTAAAAATGAATATATTTACGTATATCAAACTACATGAAAAACGTGAAAAAAGTCAATATTTAACCATATATGAGGATTTTAACTTCAAATCATAGAGCGAGGTTTCATTATTTAGATCCAAGAAAGACATATGACATGTTGTTACCAATACAAATTATAAAAATCAATGTGTTTTCATTGGTATTAACTAAAATGTTCTGATTTTCCGTTTATATTACCGATGGAAGATGTACACGAAAATCGCTCTATTCCGGCTGAAACGTCGATATATGCAATAAAAACCGAACTTCTCCCCTTTTCATTATCTTACTCAGTATTTTAACGAGAAACAAATAGATGATTGAAAATGAAGTATTTAAGGTTATTATCTAATCAATTATGTGTTTGCATCATTTTTATCGTATATATATGAATTAATACCATAGACTGAAAATTCACAAAACGTGGAAAACGGCAAAATATTGCCTAATTCGATGATATTTTGTTTAAGTCACATAAAGGAAAAGGGATGATAAACGTCAAAATATTGCTAAATTCGATGATTTTTCGTACGAAACAAAAGGCAAGAAAACTTGCTTAAAATGCAATATTATGCGAAATTCTGAGATTTGAAGGCCAAATCACATATCGTGATACTACATGAAATAGTATCGAAATATTGGTAAAAATGAATATATTTACGTTATATCAAACTACATGAAAAACGTGAAAAAAGTCAATATTTAACCTTATATGAGGATTTTAACTTCAAATCATAGAGCGAGGTTACGTATTATTTAGATCCAAGAAAAGACATATGACAGTGTGGTTACCAATACAAATGATAAAAATCAATGTGTTTTCATTGGTATTAACTAAAATGTTCCTGATTTTCCGTTTATATTACCGATGGAAGATGTACACGAAAATCGCTCTATTCCGGCTGAAACGTCGATATATGCAATAAAAACAGAACTTCTCCCCTTTTCAATATCTTACTCAGTATTTTAACGAGAAACAAATAGTTGATTGAAAATGAAGTATTTAAGGTTATTATCTAATCAATTATGTGTTTGCATCATTTTTATCGTATATATATGAATTAATACCCATAGACTGAAAATTCAAAAACGTGGAAAACGGCAAAATATTGCCTAATTCGATGATATTTTGTTTAGGTCACATAAAGGAAAAGGGGATGATAAACGTCAAAATATTGCTAAATTCGATGATTTTTCGTACGAAACAAAAGGCAAGAAAACTTGCTTAAAATGCAATATTATGCGAAATTCTGAGATTTGAAGGCCAAATCACATATCGTGATACTACATGAAATAGTATCGAAATATTGGTAAAAATGAATATATTTACGTATATCAAACTACATGAAAACGTGAAAAAAGTCAATATTTAACCATATGAGGATTTTAACTTCAAATCATAGAGCGAGGTTTCGTATTATTTAGATCCAAGAAAAGACATATGACAGTGTTGTTCCAATACAAATGATAAAAATCAATGTGTTTTCATTAGTATTAACTAAAATGTTCCTGATTTTCCGTTTATATTACCGAGGAAGATGTACACGAAAATCGCTCTATTCCGGCTGAAACGTCGATATATGCAATAAAAAACAGAACTTCTCCCCTTTTCAATATCTTACTCAGTATTTTAACGAGAAACAAATAGTTGATTGAAAATGAAGTATTTAAGGTTATTATCTAATCAATTATGTGTTTGCATAATTTTTATCGTATATATATGAATTAATACCCATAGACTGAAAATTCACAAAAACGTGGAAAACGGCAAAATATTGCCTAATTCGATGATATTTTGTTTAAGTCACATAAAGGAAAAGGGGATGATAAACGTCAAAATATTGCTAAATTCGATGATTTTTCGTACGAAACAAAAGGCAAGAAAACTTGCTTAAAATGCAATATTATGCGAAATTCTGAGATTTGAAGGCCAAATCACATATCGTGATACTACATGAAATAGTATCGAAATATTGGTAAAAATGAATATATTTACGTAATATCAAACTACATGAAAAACGTGAAAAAAGTCAATATTTAACCATATTTGAGGATTTTAACTTCAAATCATAGAGCGAGGTTTCGTATTATTTAGATCCAAGAATAGACATATGACAATGTTGTTTCCAATACAAATTATAAAATCAATGTGTTTTCATTAGAATTAACTAAAATGTTCTTGATTTTCCGTTTATATTACCGAGGGAAGATGTACACGTAAAACCGCTCTAATCCGGCTGAAACGTCGATATATGCAATAAAAACCGAACTTCTCCCCTTTTCATTATCTTACTCAGTATTTTAACGAGAAACAAATAGATGATTGAAAATGAAGTATTTAAGGTTATTATCTAATCAATTATGTGTTTGCATCATTTTTATCGTATAATATGAATTAATACCCATAGACTGAAAATTCACAAAAACGTGGAAAACGGCAAAATATTGCCTAATTCGATGATATTTTGTTTAAGTCACATAAAGAAAAAGGGATGATAAACGTCAAAATATATCTAAATTCGATGATTTTTCGTACGAAACAAAAGGCAAGAAAACTTGCTTAAAATGCAATATTATGCGAAATTCTGAGATTTGAAGGCCAAATCACATATCGTGATACACAAGAAATAGTATCGAAATATTGGTAAAAATGAATATATTTACGTTATATCAAACTACATGAAAAACGTGAAAAAAGTCAATATTTAACCATATATGAGGATTTTAACTTCAAATCATAGAGCGAGGTTTCGCATTATTTAGATCCAAGAAAAGACATATGACAGTTGTTACCAATACAAATGATAAAAATCAATGTGTTTTCATTGGTATTAACTAAAATGTTCCTGATTTTCCGTTTATATTACCGATGGAAGATGTACACGAAAATCGCTCTATTCCGGCTGAAACGTCGATATATGCATAAAAAACAGAACTTCTCCCCTATTAATATCTTACTCAGTATTTTAACGAGAAACAAATAGATGATTGAAAATGAAGTATTTAAGGTTATTATCTAATCAATTATGTGTTTGCATCATTTTTATCGTATATATATGAATTAATACCCATAGACTGAAAATTCACAAAACGTGGAAAACGGCAAAATATTGCCTAATTCGATGATATTTTGTTTAAGTCACATAAAGGAAAAGGGGATGATAAACGTCAAAATATTGCTAAATTCGATGATTTTTCGTACGAAACAAAAGGCAAGAAAACTTGCTTAAAATGCAATATTATGCGAAATTCTGAGATTTGAAGGCCAAATCACATATCGTGATACTACATGAATAGTATCGAAATATTGGTAAAAATGAATATATTTACGTTATATCAAACTACATGAAAAACGTGAAAAAAGTCAATATTTAACCATATTGAGGATTTTAACTTCAAATCATAGAGCGAGGTTCGTATATTTAGATCCAAGAAAAGACATATGACAGTGTGTTACCAATACAAATGATAAAAATCAATGTGTTTTCATTGGTATTAACTAAATGTTCCTGATTTTCCGTTTATATTACCGATGGAAGATGTACACGAAAATCGCTCTATTCCGGCTGAAACGTCGATATATGCAATAAAAACAGAACTTCTCCCCTTTTCAATATCTTACTCAGTATTTTAACGAGAAACAAATAGATGATTGAAAATGAAGTATTTAAGGTTATTATCTAATCAATTATGTGTTTGCATATTTTATCGTATATATATGAATTAATACCCATAGACTGAAAATTCACAAAACGTGGAAAACGGCAAAATATTGCCTAATTCGATGATATTTTGTTTAAGTCACATAAAGGAAAAGGGGATGATAAACGTCAAAATATTGCTAAATTCGATGATTTTTCGTACGAAACAAAAGGCAAGAAAACTTGCTTAAAATGCAATATTATGCGAAATTCTGAGATTTGAAGGCCAAATCACATATCGTGATACTACATGAAATAGTATCGAAATATTGGTAAAAATGAATATATTTACGTATATCAAACTACATGAAAAACGTGAAAAAGTCAATATTTAACCATATGAGGATTTTAACTTCAAATCATAGAGCGAGGTTCGTATTATTTAGATCCAAGAAAAGACATATGACAGTGTGTTACCAATACAAATGATAAAAATCAATGTGTTTTCATTAGTATTAACTAAAATGTTCTGATTTTCCGTTTATATTACCGATGGAAGATGTACACGAAAATCGCTCTATCCGGCTGAAACGTCGATATATGCAATAAAACAGAACTTCTCCCCTTTTCAATATCTTACTCAGTATTTTAACGAGAAAAAATAGTTGATTGAAAATGAAGTATTTAAGGTTATTATCTAATCAATTATGTGTTTGCATCATTTTTATCGTATATATATGAATTAATACCCATAGACTGAAAATTCACAAAAACGTGGAAAACGGCAAAATATTGCCTAATTCGATGATATTTTGTTTAAGTCACATAAAGGAAAAGGGGATGATAAACGTCAAAATATTGCTAAATTCGATGATTTTTCGTACGAAACAAAAGGCAAGAAAACTTGCTTAAAAATGCAATATTATGCGAAATTCTGAGATTTGAAGGCCAAATCACATATCGTGATACTACATGAAATAGTATCGAAATATTGGTAAAAATGAATATATTTACGTATATCAAACTACATGAAAAACGTGAAAAAAGTCAATATTTAACCTATATGAGGATTTTAACTTCAAATCATAGAGCGAGGTTACGTATTATTTAGATCCAAGAAAGACATATGACAGTGTGTTACCAATACAAATGATAAAAATCAATGTGTTTTCATTGTATTAACTAAAATGTTCCTGATTTTCCGTTTATATTACCGATGGAAGATGTACACGAAAATCGCTCTATTCCGGCTGAAACGTCGATATATGCAATAAAAAACAGAACTTCTCCCCTTTTCAATATCTTACTCAGTATTTTAACGAGAAACAAATAGATGATTGAAAATGAAGTATTTAAGGTTATTATCTAATCAATTATGTGTTTGCATCATTTTTATCGTATATATATGAATTAATACCATAGACTGAAAATTCACAAAAACGTGGAAAACGGCAAAATATTGCCTAATTCGATGATATTTTGTTTAAGTCACATAAAGGAAAAGGGGATGATAAACGTCAAAATATTGCTAAATTCGATGATTTTTCGTACGAAACAAAAGGCAAGAAAACTTGCTTAAAATGCAATATTATGCGAAATTCTGAGATTTGAAGGCCAAATCACATATCGTGATACTACATGAAATAGTATCGAAATATTGGTAAAAATGAATATATTTACGTATATCAAACTACATGAAAAACGTGAAAAAAGTCAATATTTAACCTATTGAGGATTTTAACTTCAAATCATAGAGCGAGTTCGTATTATTAGATCCAAGAAAGACATATGACAGTGTGGTTACCAATACAAATTAAAAAATCAATGTGTTTTCATTAGAATATTAACTAAAATGTTCCTGATTTTCCGTTTATATTACCGAGGGAAGATGTACACGAAAATCGCTCAATCCGGCTGAAACGTCGATATATGCAATAAAAACAGAACTTCTCCCCTTTTCATATCTTACTCAGTATTTTAACGAGAAACAAATAGATGATGAAAATGAAGTATTTAAGGTTATTATCTAATCAATTATGTGTTTGCATAATTTTTATCGTATATATATGAATTAATACCCATAGACTGAAAATTCACAAAACGTGGAAAACGGCAAATATTGCCTAATTCGATGATATTTTGTTTAAGTCACATAAAGGAAAAGGGGATGATAAACGTCAAAATATTGCTAAATTCGATGATTTTTCGTACGAAACAAAAGGCAAGAAAACTTGCTTAAAATGCAATATTATGCGAATTCTGAGATTTGAAGGCCAAATCACATATCGTGATACTACATGAAATAGTATCGAAATATTGGTAAAATGAATATATTTACGTATATCAAACTACATGAAAAACGTGAAAAAAGTCAATATTTAACCATATTGAGGATTTTAACTTCAAATCATAGAGCGAGGTTTCGTATTATTAGATCCAAGAAAGACATATGACAATGTGTTTCCAATACAAATATAAAAATCAATGTGTTTTCATTAGAATTAACTAAATGTTCTTGATTTTCCGTTTATATTACGATGGAAGATGTACACGAAAACCGCTCTAATCCGGCTGAAACGTCGATATATGCAATAAAAACCGAACTTCTCCCCTTTTCATATCTTACTCAGTTTTAACGAGAAACAAATAGATGATTGAAAATGAAGTATTTAAGGTATTATTATAATCAATTATGTGTTTGCATCATTTTTATCGTATATATATGAATTAATACCCATAGACTGAAAATTCACAAAAAACGTGGAAAACGGCAAAATATTGCCTAATTCGATGATATTTTGTTTAAGTCACATAAAGGAAAGGGGGATAAACGTCAAAATATATCTAAATTCGATGATTTTTCGTACGAAACAAAAGGCAAGAAAACTTGCTTAAAATGCAATATTATGCGAAATTCTGAGATTTGAAGGCCAAATCACATATCGTGATACAACAATGAAATAGTATCGAAATATTGGTAAAAATGAATATATTTACGTATATCAAACTACATGAAAACGTGAAAAAAGTCAATATTTAACCATATATGAGGATTTTAACTTCAAATCATAGAGCGAGGTTTCGTATTATTTAGATCCAAGAAAAGACATATGACAGTGTTGTTACCAATACAAATGATAAAAATCAATGTGTTTTCATTGGTATTAACTAAAATGTTCCTGATTTTCCGTTTATATTACCGATGTACACGAAAATCGCTCTATTCCGGCTGAACGTCGATATATGCAATAAAAACAGAACTTCTCCCCTTTTAATATCTTACTCAGTATTTTAACGAGAACAAATAGTGATTGAAATGAAGTATTTAAGGTTATTATCTAATCAATTATGTGTTTGCATCATTTTATCGTATATATATGAATTAATACCCATAGACTGAAAATCACAAAAACGTGGAAAACGGCAAAATATTGCCTAATTCGATGATATTTTGTTTAGGTCACATAAAGGAAAAGGGGATGATAAACGTTCAAAATATTGCTAAATTCGATGATTTTTCGTACGAAACAAAAGGCAAGAAAACTTGCTTAAAAATGCAATATTATGCGAAATTCTGAGATTTGAAGGCCAAATCACATATCGTGATACTACATGAAATAGTATCGAAATATTGGTAAAAATGAATATATTTACGTTATATCAAACTACATGAAAAAACGTGAAAAAAGTCAATATTTAACCTATATGAGGATTTTAACTTCAAATCATAGAGCGAGTTACGTATTATTTAGATCCAAGAAAAGACATAGACAGTGTGGTTACCAATACAAATGATAAAAATCAATGTGTTTTCATTGGTATTAACTAAATGTTCTGATTTCCGTTTATATTACCGATGGAAGATGTACACGAAAATCGCTATATTCGGCTGAAACGTCGATATATGCAATAAAAACAGAACTTCTCCCCTTTTCAATATCTTACTCAGTATTTTAACGAGAAACAAATAGTTGATTGAAAATGAAGTATTTAAGGTTATTATCTAATCAATTATGTGTTTGCATTTTTTATCGTATATATATGAATTAATACCCATAGACTGAAAATTCACAAAACGTGGAAAACGGCAAAATATTGCCTAATTCGATGATATTTTGTTTAAGTCACATAAAGGAAAGGGGATGATAAACGTCAAAATATTGCTAAATTCGATGTTTTCGTACGAAACAAAAGGCAAGAAAACTTGCTTAAAAATGCAATATTATGCGAAATTCTGAGATTTGAAGGCCAAATCACATATCGTGATACTACATGAAATAGTATCGAAATATTGGTAAAAATGAATATATTTACGTAATATCAAATACATGAAAAACGTGAAAAAGTCAATATTTAACCATATTGAGGATTTTAACTTCAAATCATAGAGCGAGGTTTCGTATTATTTAGATCCAAGAATAGACATATGACAATGGTTTCCAATACAAATTATAAAATCAATGTGTTTTCATTAAATTAACTAAAATGTTCTTGATTTTCCGTTTATATTACCGAGGGAGATGTACACGTAAACCGCTCTAATCCGGCTGAAACGTCGATATATGCAATAAAAACCGAACTTCTCCCTTTTCATTATCTTACTCAGTATTTTAACGAGAAACAAATAGATGATTGAAAATGAAGTATTAAGGTTATTATCTAATCAATTATGTGTTTGATCATTTTTATCGTATATATATGAATTAATACCCATAGACTGAAAATTCACAAAACGTGGAAAACGGCAAAAATATTGCCTAATTCGATGATATTTTGTTTAAGTCACATAGAAAAAAGGGATGATAAACGTCAAATATATCTAAATTCGATGATTTTTCGTACGAAACAAAAGGCAAGAAAACTTGCTTAAAATGCAATATTATGCGAAATTCTGAGATTTGAAGGCCAAAATCACATATCTTGATACAACAGAAATAGTATCGAATATTGGTAAAAATGAATATATTTACGTTTATCAAACTACATGAAAAACGTGAAAAAA